>NC_068976.1:37047870-37163307 GCF_016808095.1 Vigna angularis
CTTCTTCTTCTTGTTGTTGTTGTTCTTCTTCTACTTCTTCTTCTTGTTCTTGTTCTTCTTCTTCTTCTTATTCTCCTTCTTCTCAATTCGTCACCTTCGTCCACTTCGTCCACTTAGTCCACTTCGTCAACTTAGTCCACTCCGTCAACTTAGTCAACTTTATCCACTTCGTCCATTTCTTCCACTTCCTCCACTTCGTCCACTTAATCCACTTCCTCCGTTCCCTCCACTTCGTCCACTTCTTCCTCTTCGTTCACATTGTCCACTTTGTCAACTTCGTCCACTTTGTCAACTTCGTCCACTTCGTTCGCTTCGTCCACTTCGCCAACTTCCACGAGTTCCTCTAGTTCCTCCACTTCGTCAACTTTCGTCCACTACTACCATTTCCTCGAATTCCTCCACTTACTTGACTCCCTCCACTTCGTCCACTTCGTCAAGTTATTCCACTTCGCAACTTTGTCCACTTCGTTAACTTCGTCCACTTTGTCCACTTCTTCTTCTTCTTTTTCTTCTGCTTCTTCTACTTCTTCTTTTTCTTCTTCTACTATTTCTTCTGCGTCTTCTTCTTCTCCTTCGCCTCTTTCGTCCACTTTGTCCACTTAGTCCACTTTGTCAACTTAGTCCACTTCGTCCACTTCTTCTACTTCTTCCACTTCTTCTTCTTCTTCTTCTTCTTCTTCTTCTTCTTCTTCTTCTTCTTCTTCTTCTTCTTCTTCTTCTTCTTCTTCTTCTTCTTCTTCTTCTGCTTCTGCTTCTCCTTCTTCTCCTTCGTCTTTTTCGTCAACTTTGTCCACTTAGTCTACTTTGTTAACTTAGTCCATTTCCTCCACTTTGTGCACTTCTTCCACTTCGTTCACTTCGTCCACTTTGTCTTCTTCGTCCACTTCATCAACTTCGCAAACTTCGTCAATTGCGTCCACTTCGTTCACTTCATCCATTTCGCCTACTTCCTCGAGTTCCACCAATTCCTCTAGTTCCTCCACTTCGTCCACTTCGTCAACTTCGTCCACTTCGTCCATTTCGTCCACTTCCTCCACTTCTACCACTTCCTCCACTTCTTTAATTCCCTTCACTTCGTCCACTTCTTCTTCTTCTTCTTCTTCTTCTTCTTCTTCTTCGTCTTCTTCTTCCTCTTCTTCTTCTTCTTCTTCTTCTTCTTATTCTTCTTCTTCTTCTTCTTCATCTTCTTCTGCTTCCCCTTCCTCTCCTTCGTCTCCTTCCTCCACTTCGTCAACTTAGTCCACTTCGTCAACTTAGTCCACTTCGTCAACTTAGTCCAGTTTGTCAACCTCGTCCACTTCGTAAACTTATTCCACTTCGTCAACTTAGTCCACTTCTTCAACTTCGTCCACTTCTTCTTCTTCTTCTTCTTCTTCTCCTTCTTCATCTTATTTTGCTTCCCCTTCTTCCCCTTCGTCTCCTTCCTCCACTTCGGTCACTTCGTCAACTTAGTCCATTTCGTCAACAACGTCCACTTCTTCTTCGTCTTCTACCTCTTCATGTTCTTCTTCTTCTTCATCATCATCTTCTTTTGCTTCCCCTTCTTCTCCTTGGTCTCCTTCCTCCACTTCTTCAACTTAGTCCCCTTCGTCCACTTCGTCAACTTCATCCACTTCGTCCACTTCGTCAACTTATTCCACTTCGTCAACTTAGTCCACTTCGTAACCTTCGTCAACTTTGTCCATTCGTCCACTTCATCAACTTACTCCACTTCGTCAACTTAGTCTACTTCGTCAACTTAGTCCACTTCGTCAACTTAGTCCACTTCGTCAACTTCGTCCAGTTTGTCACCTTATTCCACTTCGTCAACTTAGTCCAACTCGTCAACTTAATCCACTTTGTCCACTTCTTGCACTTATTATTCTTCTTCTTCATCTTCTTCTGCTTCCCCTTCTTCTCCTTCGTCTCCTTCCTCCACTTCGTCCACTTCGTCAACTTAGTCCACTTCTTCAACTTAGTCCATTTCGTCAACTTCGTCCACTTGTTCCACTTCTTCTTCGTGTTCTTCTTCTCTTCTTCTTCTTCATCTTCTTCTTATTCATCTTCTTCTGCTTCCCCTTCTTCTCCTTCGTCTCCTTCCTCCACTTCGTCCACTTTGTCAACTTGGTCCACTTCGTCAACTTCGTCCACTTCGTCAACTTATTCCACTTCGTCAACTTAGTCCACTTCATCAACTTCGTCCACTTCGTCAACTTCTTCCACTTCTTCTTCTTCTTCTTATTCTTCTTCTTGCCCTTCTTCTCCTTCGTCTCCTTCGTCCACTTCGTCCACTTCGTCAACTTAGTCCACTTCGTCAACTTAGTGAACTTAGTCCACTTCGTCCACTTCGTCCACTACGTCCACTTCGTCCACTTCTTCTTCTTCTTCTTCTTCTTCTTCTTCTGCTTCTCCTTCTTCTCCTTCGTCTCTTTCTTCTCCTTCGTCCACTTCGTCAAATTAGGCAACTTCGTCCACTTTGTCCACTTCGTCCATTTATTCCACTTCATCCCCTTCTTCCACTTCTTCTTGTTCTTCTTCTTCTTCTTCTTCTTCTTCTTCTTCTTATTCTTCTTTTTCTTCTTCCTCTTCTCCATCTTCTCCTTCTTCTCCTTCATCCACTTCGTCCACTTCCTCCACTTCGTCAACTTCGTCCACTTCGTCCCTTTCGTCCACTTCGTCAACGTCTTGCACTTCCTCCACTTCCTTAACATGTCCACTTTGTCAACTTCGTCCACTTCCTCTACTTACTCAACTTCGTCCACTTCCTCCACTTCGTCAACTTCATCCACTTCGTCCACTTTGTCCATGATAACAGTTGAAAAACTGTTATTTTTATGCTTAAAATTGATATCAATTTCAACCTTTATGACTAGAAACTAGCTTGGAATCATGCATTTGCTTATGTTTTTTGAAATAAGAGAGCTGAACAAGTTTTATGCTTGAGTTCCTTGGTTTTGCAGGTTTTTGAGATGAATTTGATGAAAGAAGAGAAGTAGGAAAGAGATGGAATCAGAAAAGGACACAAAAAGTGCACAAGAAGAGAAAAACCAAGTATCGCTCAGCTGAGGGGTGGAATAGAGGACACGCACTCACCGCTGAGCGGTATTTTACCGCTGAGTGGCATTCTGTTGGGATTGGGCTCACTTTCCTGTAATTTTTAGAATACTATATAAGCAGAAACACACTCTTTCACCCCTTGGAGGAGGATTTTGGATGCTTTCTCACTTTCTAGGGTTTTATCTTTTCACTCTTTCATTGTATTTCATATAGTTTCAGCATGAATATGGTGAACTAAACATTTATTGTTGTTGTGGAATCAATGTAATCCTTTTGAAATTCTCATGTATGGAATTTGTTCTTCAAAATCTTCTTTAAGATACATGCTTTCTTTCATTAATTGTTAGGGTTTTTCCTCTTTGTCGATATGGACACATACAGGGAAATCTAGATCTGGGGAATCTCTCCCAATAGTAGTATAAACCTAGACATAGGAGTATGATGGTTGGTTGCCTTTAAGATTTTGTTCACTATAATGCACGATTAATTGCTAGGGAGACAAGACATTGTAAACTAGTGATTATGATTAGGCTTTCTTCGCTAAGACATCGGGTTTAAGGTAATTTAGAAAGTGGCATTAACAATTAATGAAGAAAGATGAATTCGTGAATACATGAGAGTAGATAAGGATGAAATTGATAAACCCCAACAACATATATTTCAATTCACGTGTTTTGTTTCTTCTTACCATTGATCAATCCATGCATACATATTTACTTTTGAGTATTTGCATCTTAATCAATCGGTTTTACAAGTCTTAGCTAATCAATAAACCACATAACTGTCTAGGCCGTGAGTCCTTTGGGAGAACGATACTTGGTCTTACCAGGTTTATTACTTGATACGATTCGGTTAGACTTGCTGAGGGTCTAACAAGTTCTTGACTCCGTTTTCGGGGATTAAAGATTTGTTCATCAAGTTTTTGGTGCCGCTGCCGGGGATTCGTGGTTAAACTATTCTATTTGTGTGATTATTGATTAACTTTGACTTAATTTTTATCTTTTAATCTTTTTATTTATCTTTTTATCTTTTTGTTTATTTTTATCTTTTATTTTTTTTTTTTTTTGATTTTATTTGTTTTATTTTTCTTTTTTATCTTTTTGTGCTAACAAATTTTTCTAGGGTTTTGTTTTCTTATGTATGCAGGAAGCAATTCGCACTAGAAGCAAGAAAAATTCAGAACCACTTCCTGAAGGCTTGGACGAGAGTAGACGGAGGAGAAGAATCCGTACACCTAGAGAAATTTTCCCTCCTCTAGAAACACTCTTACAACCTTCCCCACAAAGGTCTAACCAAAGCACTGAAAATATGGTAGAGGAGAATAATGGTAGACGAACTCTTGTAGATTACACTATTGTGGTTGGCCCTCAACATTTTAATAGTATAGCAAGGCCGAGGGTGAATGCTGCAAACATGGAGGTGAAACCAACATTGATACAACTAGGAAAGAGTAATCAATTCAATGGGCTATCACATGAAAGTCCATTTGAGCATCTCACTACTTTTAATGAAATTTGTAACACCGTGAAGATAAATGGGGTGCCGAATGAAGCAATCAAGCTTAGCTTGTTTCCTTTCTCATTGGGAGGCAATGCTAAGTTATGGTTAAGTTTTTAAACAAATACTTCCCACAATCTAAAGTCAATAAAGGGAAGCAAGAGATATCTTCTTTCAGACAAGGCATGGAAGAGACATTAGGTCCAGCATGGGATCGTTATAAAAGTTTGTTGAGAAAAACTCCCACGCATGGCTTTGATGAAGCAGCAGTAGTCTTACTTTTCGTTAGAGGTCTTGGTTCACAAACCAAGTTGATGCTAGATGCCTCAGCAAGAGGTAATATTAAATGTAAGACTCTAGAGGAAGCAACCAAATTGATAGAGAACATGACTACTAATGACAATGAGTTGCACAGTGAAAGATGAACTCCTATTCAACAAAAAGGGATTTTACAATTGCAATCAAATGATACCTTGCTCGCTCAGAACAAAATCATTATTCAGCAATTGGAAGAGCTAACAAAGAAGCTTTCCCTCTTACCTCAAGAAATAAATAATATTTCAATGGCTCAAAGGCAGAAGAAATAGTGGCAACCACAATCTACTCCATATGCAAAAACCACAAATTTGGAGGATGTCTTCCAGCAATTCATGAAAACGAGCACATCTTATTGTAAAAATGTAGAAGTTGCATTCAACAATATGAAGATGAATCTTAGGCGAGTAGTTAACAAGATAGAAGGCTGTGAAAAGAAGGCAACGAGTACTTTGAGGGAAGAGTGTAAAACCATTGTAACAAGAAGCGGTAAAGTGTTAGAGGAGAGAATAATAGAGAGAAAAGAATGAGAAAATGAGAGTGTAAAAGACACACTTGAGTGGAAAGATGAGGTTGAGAAAGAAAAAAAGAGAGAGGAGGAGTATGAGAGAAAAAAAGAAAAAGAGTTAGAAAAGACACTTCCTTATCCAAAGATTTATTCAAGGAAGGAGAAAGAAAAACAGTTTGAAAGGTTCATGGAGATGTTTAAAAAACTTGAGATTACTATTCCTTTCTCTGAAGCACTGCAACAGATGCCATCCTATGCAAAAAAATTTAAGGAACTCCTTATAAAGAAAAGAAAATACATTGAGAAGGAGACCATTGAAGTGCAAGGTAATTGCAGTGCAATCATACAACAATTGCCTCCTAAGTTTAAAGATCCAGGGAGCTTCACTATTCCATGCACCATAGGAGAGTTGGAAGTTAGAAGGGCGCTGATTGATTTGGGAGCTAGTATCAATTTGATGCCGCTTTCTGTGTTTAAAAGAATTGAAAGCTTAGAACTCAAACCCACTAGAATGGCACTTCAATTGGCGGACACGTCTCTTAAATATCCGTATGGGGTAGTTGAAGATGTGCTGGTAAGGGTTGACAAAAAAAATTTTCCAGTGGATTTTGTTATAATGGAGATGGAGGAAAATGGAGATGTGCCTCTCATTCTTGGGAGACCATTTATGAAGACTGCCAGATTTCTAATTGATGTGGAGAATGGTAAGCTTAAATTGAGAGTTCAAGATGAAGAAGTGAATTTTGATGTATTCAAAGCCATGACACATCTGAAAGATGATAAAGCATGTTTTCAACTTGATGTACTTGATGAATTTTGTATGATGCAAGAAAGGATGGTACGTTATTCTTCTCCACTAGAGAAAAATCTTATTGATACTTGTGAAGAATTAAATGAAGAAGAGAAATTGATAGATGAATGTATGACGGACTTGGAAACATTGAAGGAGATTCTAGTGGAAGATGCTACATTTGAGACGCTTGATACCAAAGAAGAAGTCAAAGCAAAAAAGTTAGAATTAAAAATGTTACCATCACACTTAAAATATGTTTTTCTAGACGAAGACAGAACAAAACTAGTCATCATCAGCAATTCTTTGCTTCCTGAAGAAGAAGGAAAGTTGGTAGAAATATTGAAAGCCAACAAAGCAGCTATTAGGTGGTCCACCTCAGATCTTAAAGGTATAAGTCCAACTTATTGCACGCATAGGATCTTTATGGAAGATGAATATAGGCCGAGTGCTCAACCATAGAGAAGGCTAAATCCTGTCATGAAGGAGGTGGTTAGAAAAGAAGTATTGAAGCTCTTGGAAGTTGGCATTATTTATCCAATCTCTGACAATGAATGGGTAAGTCCAGTGCAGGTAGTTCCAAAGAAAGGTGGGATGAAAGTAATCCAAAATGAGAAGAATGAGCTTATTCCTACTCGGACTGTTACTGGATGGAGAATGTGCATTGATTACAGGAAATTGAATAAAGCCACCGGGAAAGATCATTTTCCCCTTCCTTTCATGGACCAGATGCTGGAAAGATTGGCAAGTCAGGCTTTTTATTGTTTTCTGGATGGATACTCTGGATATAATCAAATTGTGGTAGATCCAAAAGACCAAGAGAAGTCGACCTTCACATGTCCTTTTGGTGTCTTTGCCTATAGAAAGATGCCATTTGGATTATGTAATGCCCCAACTACATTCTAAAGGTGTATGCAGGAAATTTTTTCAGATGTTAGAGAAATGCATTGAAGTCTTCATGGATGATTTCTCAGTTTTTGAAGACTCCTTCCAAAGGTGCTTGGTGAATCTAGATACTGTCCTCAAAAGATGTGTTCAGACGAATTTGGTACTTAATTGAAAAAAATGTCATTTTATGATAACAGAAGGAATTGTGTTAGGGCATAAGATTTCTGCTAAGGGGATTGAAGTAGATAAAGCAAAAGTAGAGGTTATTGAGAAACTTCCTCCACCAACAAATTTGAAGGGAATCAGAAGCTTCTTAGGCCACGTAGGATTCTATAGAAGATTTAATAAAGACTTCTCAAAAATTGCAAAGCCATTGAGTAATCTGCTGGTTAAAGATGTACCTTTTGTGATGAATGATGAATGTTTGAAAGCTTTTGACATATTGAAAAGCAAATTGATTTCGGCTCTAGTGATTGTAGCTCCAGATTGGAATCAGAATTTTGAACTAATGTGTGATGCTAGTGATTATGCAATAGGAGTAGTCCTAGGTTAGAGAAAAGAGAAGGTATTTCACACCATCTATTATGCTAGCAAAGTGTTGAATGATGCCAGTTGAATTATGCTACTACTGAAAACGAGTTTCTAGCTATAGTTTATGCTCTGGAGAAATTTAGACCTTATCTCATTGGGTCTAAGGTGATTATCTACACAGACCATGCAGCCATAAAATATTTGTTGACAAAGCCAGATTCTAAGCCACGACTGATTAGATGGGTACTGCTATTGCAAGAGTTTGATGTAGAGATCCGTGATAAGAAGGGGAGTGAGAATTTGATTGCTGATCATTTATCTCGGTTAATTAATACTGAGGTTACTAGCAAGGAAGCAGAAATCTGGGAATCTTTTTCGGATGAAACACTCATGTATATTCAAAAGAGGCCGTGGTTTGCTGATATAGCCAATTTTAAAGCTGCAAGAGTAATTCTAGAAGATCTTAATTGGCAACAAAGAAAGAAATTTTTGCATGATGCCAAACAATTTATCTAGGATGACCCTTATTTATTAAAAATTGGAGCAAATAATCTTTTGAGGCGATGTGTGACAAATGAAGAAGCTGAAGGAATTCTCTGGCATTGTCATGACTCACCCTATGGAGGCCATTTCAATGGAGAAAGAACAACAACAAAAGTTCTCCAGTCAGGTTTTTATTGGCCTACGTTATTTAAAGATGCTCATAATCATGCCAAGAATTGTGACAGGTGTCAAAGAACTGAAACTATTTCAAGATGTCATGAGATGCCATTACTGGGCATTTTAGAGGTTGAAATCTTTGATTGCTGGGGCATTGATTTTGTAGGACCATTTCCACCATCTTTCAACAATGAATACATTTTGGTGGTAGTGGACTATGTGAGCAAATGGGTAGAAGCATTGGCGTGTCCTAACAATGATGCAAGCACGGTGATTAAATTTCTAAAGAGGCAAATCTTTTCACGCTTTGGAACTCCTAGAATACTTATTAGTGATGAAGGATCTCATTTTTGCAATTATCAGCTAGCCAAGGTACTCAAACATTATGGCGTGAGACATAAGGTAGCTGCACCTTATCATCCACAGACTAATGGGCAAGCTGAAGTGTCTAACAGAGAAATCAAGCCGATCTTGGAGAAAACAATTGCTACGTCAAGAAAGGGCTGGTCATAGAAACTTGATGATGCTCTCTGGGCATACAGGACTGCAATGAAGACATCTATGGGTTTATCACCTTATTAGTTAGTCTATGGGAAAGCATGTCATTTACCAGTGGAGACGGAGCACAAAGCTTTATGGGCACTTAAATTTTTTAATTTTGATCCTTTTGAAACTCAAAATAAGCGGAGAAGGCAGATGTTGGAGCTTGAAGATATGCAGTTGCATGCATATGATTCATCTAGAAGCTACAAAGAAAAGGTAAAATTCTATCATGACAGGAAGTTGATAAAGAAGATTTTTAATCCACGGCAGCAGGTGTTATTGTTCAATTCAAGATTGAAGTTGTTTCCTGGAAAGTTGAAGTCAAAATGGTCCGGGCCATTCATAGTAAAGAGTGTACGTCCACATGGAGCAATAGAATTAGTTGATCCAGCTGGTAGTGATCAATAGAGAAGCTGGGTGGTGAATGGTCAACGTCTCAAGCATTATTTAGGAGGAGAAGTAGAGCAATTGACCACAGTGATGCAATTGGCTTATCCTTGAACTGTTTCGGGTCAGGCTCGTGACGTTAAACAAGCACTACCTGGGAGGCAACCCAGTGTTTTAATTTTGTTAACTTATTTGTTTCTGTTTTTAGAACAGGATTGATGTACTCAATTTGAAACTTTATCTGTTATGATGGTTTGCTTGTGACTGTTGTGTGATAAGTAATGCTTGATGATGCTTTGATCTTGATTGATGTTGAGAATGTGCACATTATATAGGTGGTTCACAAGCTTTGTGATCAAATGCGTGATGTTATGATTGTGATTATGATGCTAAGCAAGATGTGTATGTGGAATGTGAATGAGCTTATATGTGAGGTTTTAAGCTCCAGAGTTGTTGTGATTGAATGCTATTACTTTGAAAGCATGAATGACTTTGCCCAGGTTTTCTATGATTGAATTATTTGCTTGTTTGCATCATATGATCAAGGCCATTTGTTGGTAACCCTTTTATTAGCCAAATATATGATTTTAACCCAATCAAAAGAGAACACTATGTGTTCTATTCTTTCAACCCATAACCTTGAACAAGATAGAAAACCCTCTTTGAAAAGCTTTACCTTAAGTTAAGTTGAAAACATTTTGTGGTATTGATAAATGTTCAAGTTTCGGGTTATTGGAAAGTAGAAAGGGAAAATAAAAAAAGCATTGAGCTAAAAGTTAAGCATGTGAAAAGCAAAAGAAAAAGAAAAGAAAAGCTCAATGCAAAATAAAGTTGGGAATAATTAAGAATGGTTATGTTTAGATGATTCTCTTAACTCAAGGGTTTTGTGACTCCGAAAAACCAATTTTCTTATTAGCCAGCCACATTATAAGCCATAGAAAAGTCCTTGTGATGATGTTTGCTTGTGAGTGTTTTTTATTGTGATTAAATGAAAGGTAAAGTTAATTCATGTGACATTGTGATAGTAGAGTGGATGAGTGAATACCTCTTATACACTTTTGTGTGTGAGTGAAACACTTTACTAGTGAGAAAGATTCCATGAACACATAGGAACATCTATGCTTAGTTGATTGGTCATTCATGAAAATAACATTTGTTGGATATTATGTGATTGAGTGAACACTAAAGCATGTGCACATCTTGATTGAAGTATTTGTGAAGAGCTAATTTGAGTATTTACTTGTCTTGGAAGAAGGAATTTTGAATATGGGAACCATTGTATGGATTGGTAGAAAATTGAGTTACATTTTGTTTGCTTGAGGAATGATGACAAATTTATGAACACCGAAAAACGGCGCCACAAACTTGTTTAACCCTCGGCAAGTGTGACCGAATCGTATCAAGTAATAAACTTGGTAAGACCAAGTATCGTTCTTCCAAAGGACTCACGGCCTAGTTAGTTATATGATTTGTTGATTATTTAAGACTTGTGAACAAATTCTTGTGGTTTCAAATGCAAAAGACAATAATTAAACATGTATGCATGAGTTTGATCAATGGGAAAAGAGGAACACAAACACGGAACAAATTATATGGATGAGTATGTTGTTGGGGAAATCAATTTCATCTTATCCACTCTCATATACTTTTAGGAATTCATCATTCTTTTCATCAATGTTAATGCAACTCTCTAACTCACCTTGCAAGAAAGCCTATCCTTAATTACGAGTTCATACAATTCCTAGCATCCCAAATAATTAATTTTGAAGCACAGAAGCTTAAAGGCAACCAACCTCATATCCCTATGTCTAGGCGATATTACTTTTGGGAGAAAATCCCCGGATCTAGATTTTACCGTATGTGTCCATATCACTAAAATCAATAATCATGACATCGAATGAGTTAAACAATGCATGCTTTGAGCAAAGAGGAAAAACCCTAACTAATGATGAAAGAAAGCATGTATCTCAAATAAGATGTATAAACACAAGTTCCATATATGAGAGTTTCACAGGATTACATTGAGTCCCCAACAATAAGAAGAGTTTAGTTCACCATATTCATGGTGAAACTAGATGAACAATAATGAAAGAATGAAAGATAGAACCCTAGAAAGATGAGTAGGTAGCCTTAGCATCCAAGATCTTCCTCCAAGGGGTGGAAAGGTGTGTGTTTGCTTCGTCTCAAGCCAAAGATACAAACCCTAGGACATCCTAAAGCTTATATACTATTCTAAAAATTACAGAAAATTAGGTCCAAGCCCATAAAAGTAACAGAAAACTAGTCCAAGCCCATTTAGAATGACGCTCAGCAGTATTTTACCGCTGAGCGGTACTAGCGCATGATCCATTTTTCCCCCCAGCTGTTGTTTTACCCCTTAGCGGTGATTTCGGCACCTGAAAACTGCCGCTCAGCGCCAAATTACCGCTCAGCGCCACTCGGTCGCACTTTTTCTACATTCTGGTTGACTGGTTGACTTTTTTGGTTGACTGGTTGACTTTTCTAGTTTCTGGTTGACTTTTCAGCATTCCAATCATTCGGTACTTCAATTCTTCTTTCAAATCATTCAATTAGCCTACAAAATCAAGGGAATCTTGCACAAAACGATTAAATTCACCTTCAACTCTCTTATTCAAAAAACTAAAGCAAAAATATGAGTTCAAACTAGTTTCTAAGTCTTGAAGGTTGCTTTTGGTATCAATTTTAAGCATAAAAATAACGGTTTTTCAACCGATATCACAACCCCAAACTTAAAACTTTGCTTGTCCTCAAGCAAACAAGATGTAACTCAATCTTCCATCAATCCTTATAATGGTTCACCACATTCAAAACTCCCTTTTCAAGATAAGTAAGTACTCAATTAAGCTCATTGCAAAGATTTCAATCAAGACATGCATATGCTTTAGTGTTCACACAATCACATACTATCCAACAAATGATACTTTTCATGAATGATCAATCAACTAAGCCAAGATGTTCTTATGTGTTCATGAAATCTTTCCTCACTAGATAAAGTGTTTCACTCAAACACACAAGTGTATAAGAGGTAATCACTCATTCACTCTACTATCACAATGTCACATGAATTGACTTTGCCTTTCATTTAACCATAATCAAATACATCCACAAGCATGCATCATCACAAGGACTTTTCAATGGCTTATAATGTGGCTGGGCTAACAAGAAAAATTGGTTTTTCTAGATCACAAAACCCTTGAGTTAAGAGAATCATCTAACACAATCATTCTTACTTATTTCCAACTTTCCTTTGCATTGAGCTTTGCTTTCTCTTCTCTTTTCTTTTTCTTTTTCTTTTTCTTTTCACATACTTAGTTCTTAGCTCTTAGCTCAATGCTTTCAACTTCCCTTTCATAACTTCCCAACAACCCCAAACTTGAACATTTATCAATACCATAAGATATTTTCTACTTAACTCAAGGTAAAGCTTTTCACAAGGGGTTTTCAAGTCATGTTCAAGGCTAAGGGTTCAAAGGATAGAACACATAGTGCTCTCTTTTGTGGGCTAAAATCATGCATTTGGCTAATAAAAGGGTTACCAACAAATGGCCTTGATCATATGATGCAAACAAGAAATTAATTCAATCATAGAAAACCTGGGAAAAGTCATTCATGCTTTCAAAGTAATAGCATTCAATCACAAAAATTTCGGAGCTCAAAACCTCACATATAAGCTCATTCACATTCCACATGTACACATCCTGCTTAGTATCATAATCACAATCATAACATCATGCATTTGTTCACAAAGCTTGTCAATCACCTGTATAAGCATATAATGTGCACATCTCAACATCAATCAATATCAAAGCATCATCAAGCATTACTTATCAAACACTAATCATAAGCAAACCATCATAACAGACAAAGTTTCCAATTGAGTACATCAAACCCTATTCTAAAAACAAAAGTGAAAGATAAAACAAATCCCGCTCTAGTGTTTTGAAAAACTCAGCCCCAACAATGATGCTCTCTCCCAACCCCAAACTTAGATGAAAAACTAGTGAGAAAATGAGTGGAAGGGAGATTTTCTTAAAGAAGAATGAAGGGAAAAATGTAGAGAACCTTTGGAAAAGTGTTTAGGAGTGTGTGTGCAGAGAAGAATCTGAAAATAGAGGCCAAAGCGTGACTTAGGGTATAAAAATACCCTAATGGGCTCGGGTTCCGCTAAGGGGCAATCCTAAGCCCAACCTGTGATACCACCGCTCAACGGCAGTTTGCCGCTCAGCGGCACTTTCGTGATGTGTTTTTCTTCTTCCTAGCTTGACCTAGGTGCCTTCTACTCATACCCCTCACTTGCTCCCTGCAATTAAGGTCTCAGATCACTCAAACATTCAATCCCTATCATGCAACTAAAGTAGAATTAAAACAAACAATACAGATAAAATCAATCAACTGGGTTGCCTCCCAAGTAGCGCTTGTTTAACGTCACGAGCCTGACCCAAAATCCTTCAGCACCCTTCAGTAGATGCAAATCTTTCTTACCAACACCCATCAGTAGTTGTATACAAACATAGTATCCTTTAGTAGATACTCTTCCGCCTAACATCCATCAGTAGATGTAAACCCTGTAACAAACTTATAACAAAAAAAATACCCAAAAGTTAAAAATTACATCACCAAAACAAAAATTAAAAGTTCTTAAATCACTAGGTTGCCTCCCAGCAAGCGCTCTTTTAACGTCACTAGCTTGACCCAATAAAACTCAAGTTCTTTCTTCTTTTTCTTCTTTCTACTGAAATTCTTCAGGAATTTGATAAAACCAGGAACCTGTTGCAGTGTCTCAATCAAAGGAACTTTAATCTCCAATTTCTTGAAGATTTTCATAAAGCACTTAAATTTCTTTTCCTTCCTATGATTCTTCTTTAGATGAGGATGGGATTTTTCATATGATTCCTTCTTCTTTCCTCTCATCTTCTTTTTCTTACTTTTCCTCTCCCTAAATTTTCTCTTTTTCTTTTCTCTTATTTTTTTCTTCCCTTCTCTTTTTCTTCTCAACTTCTTTATTTTCACACAAATTTTCTTTCTCTCTTCTCTCTCAACCACTTCTTTTTCTTTTTCTTCATCTTTATCTTTCTCACTCAACTCTTCTTTTTCTTTTCTCTCTATCTTTTCCTCATCTCTCCCTATTTTTTCTCAGCAAAAATCTTGTCACTTTCAGTGACAATGGCTTGACCTTCCTCCTTAAGGTTAACTTCAGTATTAACCTTAACGTTCAATCTCTGACTAATGTAACGAAGGTGCATCTCCATCCTTCACTAGTGCAAAAAAGACCTTTAACGTCACCCTTTAGACGTCTCACCCTCGAATATCCAACGTAAAAAATGACTGGTGGCATTTTTCGTAAATAAAACAACTATTTAGACGTCGGTTATGGAAGGGTCCGACGTCTAAATACTCATATACGTCGGCTCCCCCAAATAGACGTCAAAACTAAACGAAAAAGTTAAAAAATAATAATTTTTTATTCTATTTAGACGTGTGTTATGGAGGGAACTGACTTCTGAAGCACTTTAGACGTCTGTTAATTGGGGGAACCGACGTCTAAACCCTAAATCCAGAAATTTAAAAAGTCACTTTTTGACTTTGTTTAGACTTCTGATCCCGCCACTCCGACTGCTAAAGCACTTTAGACGTTTGTTAATTGGGGGAACCGACGTCTAAACCCTAAATCCAGAAATTTAAAAAGTCACTTTTTGACTTCGTTTAGACGTCTAATCCCGCCACTCTGACTTCTGAAGCACTTTAGACGTCTGTTAATTGGGGGAACCGACGTCTAAACCCTAAATCCAGAAATTTAAAAAGTCACTTTTTGACTCTATTTAGACGTCTGATCCCGCCACTCCGACTTCTAAAGCACCTTAGACGTCTGTTAATTGGGGGAACCGACGTCTAAATTTTGGCATTAAAACACCGTGAACGCGAGACAGCCGTTACGGCACTCATTGTTCATCATCTTCGTCACGTTTTCTCTCTACGAGTTACGCTTTTCAGGTTCGTTTTCTCACTTTTACACCGTTTTAAATTAATTTTACTTTGATTACATCACTCTTTGATGCATTATCTTTCATTTGAACCGATTAAAATGCGTTTTCGTTGGGTTTTGGTGCAGTTATTCTCGTGTCTTTAGGCGGAGTTCTATGGCGATGATTTCTTGCATTTTGTACTCCTCCAATTCCCTCCACTACGTTTTTAAAACCATCCAATAAAAAAAATGTACAATACATTGATGACAAATTTATGAACACCGAAAAAAGGCGCCACAAACTTGTTTAACAATCGGCAAGTGTGACCGAATCGTATCAAGTAATAAAACTAGGTAAGACCAAGTACCGAATCGTATCACGGCCTAGTTAGCTATATGATTTGTTGATTATTTAAGACTTGTAAACAATTGATTTTAGGTTTTAAATGCAAGAGACAATAATTAAACATGTATGCATGAATTTGATCAATGGCAAAAAGAGTAAAACAAACACGTTAATGAATTTGATGGATGAGTATGTTATTGGGGTTATCAATTTCATCTTATCCACTCTCATATACTTTAGGAATTCATCATTCTTTTCATCAATTGCTAATGCCACTCTCTAAATCACCTTGCAAGAAGGCCTACCCTTAATTACAAGTTCATACAATTCATAGCATTCCTAGTAATTAATTCTTAAGTGCAGGAGCTTAAAGGACCCCAATATGCTATTGGGAGAAATTCCCCGGATCTAGATTTCCCCGTACGTTCCCAAATCGACAAAATCAATAATCATGGCAATGAATGAGTTAAACAAAGCAAGCATTAAGCAAAGAGGAAAAACCCTAACTAATGATGAAAGAAAGCATAAGTCTTAAAGTAAGATGTTAAAACAAATTCCATATATGAGAGTTTCACAAGACTACGAGAGTTTCACAAGACTACATTGATTCTCCAATAACAATACAAGGTTTAGTTCACCATATTCATGGTGAAACTAGATGAACAATAATGAAAGAATGGAAGATAAAACCCTAGAAAGGTGAAGAGGTAGCCTGAGCATCTAAGATCTCCCTTCAAGGGGTGGAAAAGAGAGTGTTTGCTTCGTCCTAGCCAAAGATACTAACCCTAGGAACACCTAAAGCTTATATACTATTCGTAAAATTACAGAAAATTAGGCCCAAGCCCAAAATAGTGCCGCTCAGCGGTAAGTGCGTGAGTTGTTTTCCTCCCCTCAGCGGCCTTTTCACCCCTCAGCGGAGCCAACGTGGGTTCCTGAGTGCCGCTCAAAGGTAAACTGCCGCTGAGCGGTAGTTGCGGCTTCTCCTTTTGCACTTTTTGATGTCTTTTCTGATTCCATCTCTATCCTTCTTCACTTCTTTCACCAAATTCACCTTAAAACCTGCATAAAACAGTGAAATCAAGCATAAACCTGTCCAGCTCTCTTATTTCTAAAAATATTACCAAAAGCATGATTTCAAGGTAGTTTCTAAGTGTTAAAGGTTGCTTTTAGTATCAATTTTAAGCATGAAAATAATAGTTTTTCAACTGTTATCATACATTCTCTTCAACTAAAATATAAAGTTGTAAACTCGAATCACCATGAGTTAGGAGCAACCTCAGAGACGTCTAACTTGTATGGATCGGACGTCTATATAGATGTCGGACCTATATAGGTTGGACGTCTATTGAGACGTCTGACCTAAAGGGTCCGACGTCTATTGAGACGTCTGACCTAAAGGGTCCGACGTCTCATTAATGTCACCTATATAGACGTCGGACAGAGATCAGACGTTAAAAGCCCAAAATAACAAACGTCTAAAGTTCTTTTTGCACTAGTGCTTTTACATGATGCTTCAATGCTTTTCTGAGTAGAGATGGAATTTTTCAAAAATCGTTGAAGGGTGTCATCCAAACTTTCTAATAGAGAGGGTTGTGGTGGCAGCCTATCAAATTCTTCGGCAGCTTGAGTGCTTTTGTGATGACAATTAGATATCTATATGTACTGTTGAAGTGTGTCTTCCAACGTTGTCCTTCTTCCCGATAGAGAGGGTTGTTGCTGCCATTGTTGTGGTGGTTGATTCTTAAATTGTTCGACAGCTTGCCAAAATTGACTTTGATCCATGCTTGAGTGAGGTTCCCACCAGTGGTTGAAATTACCTTAGTAGAATTGAGTGCCCATATAGTTAAATTCTTGTTCGAATTGCATCCTACAAACATTAGGCACAAAACTCTAGAAAATATTTGTTAGCACAAAAAGATAGAGAAAAAAATCAAAGGATATAATTGAAAAGATAAGAAGATAGGAAATAAAAACAGAAAAATAAAAACAGAAAAATAAAATAAAATAAAATAAAAACAGAAAAAATAAAAACAGAAAAATAAAAACAGAAGTTCAAAATTAAAGTCAAAGATAATCAATAATCACACAAATTAACCAGTTAAACCACGAGTCCCCGGCAACGCCGCCAAAAACTTGATGGACAAATTTATGAAAACCGAAATACGGCGCCACAAACTTGTTTTACAATCGGCAAGTATGACCGAATCATTTCAAGTAATAAACTTGGTAAGACCAAGTATCGTTCTCCCAAAGGACTCACGGCCTAGTTTAGTTATGTGATTCGTTGATTAGCTAAGACTTAAGAACGAAATAATTGGATTTTACTATGCAAAAGACGAAAATAAACATGTATGCATGAGGTTGATCAATGGCTAAAACAAAATACAAACACTTTCAATGAAATATATGGATGAGTATGTTGTTGGGGTTTATCAATTTCATCTTATCCACTCTCATATATTTTAGGAATTCAACATTCAATTCATCATTGTTAATGCCACTCTCTAAATTACCTTTCAAGAAGGCTTCTCCCTAATTACGAGTTCATACGATTCCTAGCATTCCTAATAATTAGTTCATTTAGCGCATGAGCTTAACGGCAACCAATATACTATTGGGAGAAATTTCCCAGATCTAGACTTCCCCGTACGTTCCCATATCGACAAAATCAATAATCATGTAGTGAATGAGTTAAACAAAGCAAGCATTGAGCAAAGAAGAAAAACCCTAACTAATGATGAAAGAAAGCATAGGTCTTAAATATAAGATGTAAAAACAAATTCCATATATGAGAGTTTCATAAGACTACATTGATTCCCCAACAACAATACAAGGTTTAGTTCACCATATTCATGGTGAAACTAGATGAACAATAATGAAATAAGGAAAGATAAAACCCTAAAAAGGTGAAGAGGTAGCCTGAGCATTCAAGATCCTCCTTCAAAGGGGTGGAAGAGAGAGTGTTTGATTTGTTTCTGCCAAAGATACAAACCCTAGGAAACCCTAAAGCTTATATATTATTCGTAAATTACAGAAAAATTAGGCCCAAGCCCATAAAAGTACCGCTCAGCGGTAAGTGCGCGAGCTCGGTTCTTCCCCTCAATGGCCATTTTGCCCCTCAGCGGATCCCCCGTGAACTCCTGAGTACCGCTTAGCGGTAAACTGCCGCTGAGCAGTAGTTGCGGCTCCTCCTTTTGCACTTTTTGATGTCTTTTCTGATTCCATCTCTCTCCTTCTTCACTTCTTTCACCAAATTCACCTTAAAACCTGCACAAAAACACTGAAATCAAGCATAAACCTGTCCAGCTCTCTTATTTCTAAAAATATGAACAAAAGCATGATTTCAAGCTAGTTTCTAAGGGTTAAAGGTTGCTTTTAGTATCAATTTTAAACATGAAAATAACAGTTTTTCAACTGTTATCATCGATATGGACACATACGGGGAAATCTAGACCTAGGGAATCTCTCCCAATAGTAGTATAAACCTAGACTTAGGAGTATGATGGTTGGTTGCCTTTAAGCTTCTGTTCACTATAATGCATGATTAATTGCTAGGGAGACGACAAGACATTGTAAACTAGTGATTATGATTAGACTTTCTTCGCCGAGATATCGGGTTTAAGGTATATTAGAAAGTGGCATTAACAATTAATGAAGAAAGATGAATTCTTGAATACATGAGAGTAGATAAGGATGAAATTGATAAACCCTGATGAGGCTGTCGCAACCCATACAAATTTGATGTGCATTAAAAATGCAGTATAGTGGTAGGAAGTGACTCCTAGGTTGTCTCTCAAGGACCAAATGTGGTTGGAGACTTAGGTATAACACAAAGTGGGGGTTTTGTGAAAGATTTTGTGAATACAAGTGACGAAATTAAAAATTAAAATTAAGCACAACCGAATACAATTGAAGACATTAAAGTGCATGAAAACATTAAATTGAACACTGCAACAGATAAATATCCAAACACAATTCAAGCTATAAAAATGTAATGCTTAAGCTAAAACATTAAATGCACAATGCAGCTTGAAAGTAAAAGTAAATGCTTAAGGTGTGTGTGACAAATTAAAAAGCAAGTAAGCTTGTGGAGCTCTCCTAAAAAGTTGGACGTGGCAGCCATGCCCTTCCTCTAAATTAAATCACTTAAATTAAATGTATCACCTTACTTTTCCCCACCCAAAACGTAACAGCATCTCCCAAAAGAAATTGAAAATTCAAAAGCTTCTAAAAGAAATTCTCTTTAGTCGTGACATGTTAAGCTTCCATGGGTTTCATTCTAAAAAAACAAATAAAAATGGGAACCGTTTCCCTCTTCCAGCAGCGTTCCTTTCCAACATCCATCACCACTTTATTCTCCTAGGAAAACATGTGCTCTCTACTCCAACCACCGTACTCCTACCCTATGAGTTAACGCTTCTCTTTTCTTTTCTAAATGAATAGCAATTGAAATTGTGCTCTACACATCAAGCAACGTGCACACCCTTCAATAGTGGGATTCGTGCCTCATTCTTCTCCAAAGCAAATGAATGAAAAGAAAAGGAAATGCATAAGAGAGGTCCCACCTGCTGGACTTGACTTCCCACTAACTCCCACCTAATCACTTCTTCATTTCTCAAAGAAAAGAAATCTCCAAAGCATTTAATCACAAAATGAAAGTAGCGTAGCCTTTCTCATCGCAACAGCACTTTCAAATCAGCTTTCTCCTCCATTTGAATAACAAAATATGAAATGTAGCCCTTTCTTCCAACACAAGAATCAACGCAATAAAGGAAGAGTTCTTCTCTCATTCAAAATGTGGCAGCGTTGAGGTCTCTTGCCAGTAGCCATGTCACCGTTTGCTTTGCTTCTTTTTATTCCAAGGAACTTTAAAATAAAAACATAAAACAATACTTCATTCTCGCCCTCAAATAGTGTGAACATTCAAGCATAGACACAATAAAAGGATTCAATCAAAAGTGCATAAAAAAAATGAAAGAACGAGTGTGCTTCTTCATTCTTCAAAAACGTTCAATGTCAACCCCTTGGAAACAGTGTTCAAAAACAAAAAAACCGAAAATGAGTGTGCGGATGGTCCAAGGCCGTGTGTCTTTTATGAGGGTGGGGTCCACACAAAAACCCTAGGGTGCCAAGTCATCCACCTCCACTTTTGGGCCTAGTTCATTTTGCCAAAAATTGGCTCAATCTACAAAAGTTAATCCAAAAACATTCTACACTACTAAATTACAATTTAATTAATTCTAAAATGTCTATGTGGAGAGTCTTGAATTTATTTGCATTCTTCCTGCTGTCCTAAAATGTATCTCCAAAGTTTTTCCTGCAATCAATGATGAAAATAATTAGCTCAGATAATTCAAATTAATTAAAATAAGAATTTTTGTCAAATTAAGCACAGTTAGCAAAAATGAAAAAATACCGGACATTTAAGCACAATTCCCTGATTAATTCTAGCACAATAAACTAAGTGAAATCAAGAAAATATTGACTCATCAAAATAGTCCACACTTAGTCTTTTGCATTCCTTGGCAAAATCAAGACGCAAATCAAGGAATAGTTCAAAAGACATAGGGAAGTGACACAAACTCAGCACACAAAAAACAAAGACTAACAAGGACAGAAACAGAATTGCATAGTTCTCAAGGGATCTGGACCAAGAAAGGAAATAGACGGTACCCAACACAAAATCAAAGAAAGCAGATACTCACAGAAATCATCCAAGCAATTCCAATCATGACAAAATGATCAATCAGCTCAAGAGGTGAATCAAAAGTAACAAAACCTCACAGATGCACTATCACTGTATTTCTCAAGTGTCTAGGATAAACAATTTCAACTCAATGTACTCAAGAAAGCAGGCAACAACAGACTTGGCAAGTCTCTAACCTCAACACGCAAAACATATGCATGTTCACATCAAAAGGTCTTTTGATGGTTGTAATTGGGCCAAGGACAAGGGAGGATAACATATGGATGAGAAGTTACAAACCAAAAGAAATAGAGGAGCAATGGGAAAGAAGTGTAAACACAGTCAAATCACACCCAAAACCTCTAATTCAATCCTCTTCTTGACTCTATTATTCACAAATTTTTTATTTTTCTCAATTTTCTCTATTTTTCTTTGATCCTGACTCTTTTCTTTTCTCTCTTTAGCACACAACTGTAAGAGACAAGATATAAATCATATGTCCAAAAATAAAACAAGAAGAGGAACCAACTAACCAATTCATTAGAATCCCCAGGGAGACCACACTTATTTTCTATCTTCTTATCTTTTCAATTATATCTTTTGATTATTTCTTCTCTTTTCTATCTTTTTGTGCTAACAAAATTTTTCTAGGGTTTTGTTTCCTTGTGTATGTAGGGTAATATTTGGACTAGAAGCAAAAAGATTTCTGAACCTCTTCTTGAAGGCCTAACGAAAGTAGAAGGAGGAGGAGAGTTCGAACTTCAAGAGAACTATTCCCTTCTCTTGAGACACTCTTACAACCTTCACCACCAAGGTCTTACCATAGCACTGAAAATATGGCAGAGGAGAATAATGGTAGATGGACTCTTGCAGATTACACCACTATGGTTGGCCCTCAACATTTTAACAATATAGCAAGGCCGAGGGTCAATGCTGCAAACATGGAGGTGAAACCGTCATTGATACAGTTGGTGAAAAGCAATCAGTTTAATGGGCTATCACATGAAAGCCCATATGAACATCTCACCACCTTCAATGAAATCTGTAACACCATGAAGAAAAATGGAGTGTCGGATGAAGCAATCAAGCTTAGTTTCTCATTGGGAGGCAATGCTAAGTTATGGTTAAATTCTTTTCCAAAAGGTAGTTTTACAGAATGGGAAGCTGTGGTTGCAAAGTTTTTGAATAAATACTTCCCACAATCTAAAGTCAACAAAGGGAAGCAAGAGATCTCTTCTTTCAGACAAGGTATGGAGGAGACATTAGGTCAAGCATGGGACAGGTACAAAAGTTTATTGAGAAAGACTCCCATGAACGTGTGCTTTCCTCTAAAGTTCTTTCACCGTGCGTGTGCACCTCTTCCAGAAAAATGAATTCAGCGCTTGTGCCTCCTCCAAAAGAATCACTGTTTTCTCCATCATTTAAACAACACCCTCATGGACGTGCAATTGAATCAGCGTCTTTCTCCATGAATCATCACCGTGTAGTGAGTCAGCGATTTGAAGCACCGTGGAAATGGAATAAAATAAACAAGGCTTAGGCTGAAAATTTAATGTAACCGAGATTGGATGTGGCAAATGCAATGAAAATGTTGGATGTGGCCTCTCCCCTTTGCTGGACGTGACAGCGCGCTCTTCTCCAACCAAAATGAACTCTAAGAATCAGTGTGCACCAGCCAATCCCATGAGTTTCTCTTCAGCAAAATCTATCACCGCTTGCTATTCCTTCCTCATCAATCTCCACACTTTGCCTCATTAGCTCCACGTCACTAGGCTCTAATCTGTTTTGCTGTGACCGAGAGCTCCAACCATGGTGGCAGCTGCACTAGCTCCAGGCCGAGACACCCCCTCTTTGCTACTGTGCAGGACGCTCCAAATCCCATCCTCCCTTTTTCTCCAATTCAAGTTCCCCTTTATATGTGGGGTAGTACTGCCCCAAAATACCTAGGGTGCCAAGTCACTCACCCCCACTTTTGTGTCTAGTCTACTTTACCAAAAATTTACCCAAAGTGTAAAAGTTGATCCAAAAATTCTAAACTAATAAATTACAATATAATTAATACTAAAATGTCTATGTGGAAAGTCTTGAATTTATTTGGCATTCTTCCTTATGTCCCAAAATGTATCTCCAAAATTTTTCTTACAATCAATGATGAAAATAACTAGCTCAGATAATTCAAATTAATTAAAATAAGAATTTATTGTCAAATTAAGCACAATTAACAAAAACGGAAAAATATCGGACATTTAAGCACAATTCCCTGATTAATTCTAGCACAATAAACTAAGTGAAGTCAAGAAAATATTGACTCATCACCATCTTATGCAAAGTTTTTGAAAGAACTCCTTACAAAAAAAAAGAAAATATATTGAGAAGGAGACCATTGAAGTAAAAGGTAATTGTAGTGCAATCATACAATAATTACCTCCTAAGTTTAAAGATCCAGGGAGCTTCACTATTCCATGCACTATAGGACAGTTGGAAGTTGGAAGAGCTCTAATTGATTTGGGAGCTAGCATTAATTTGATGCCGCTTTCTTTATTTAAAAGAATTATGGGCTTAGAGCTCAAACCCACTAGAATGGCACTTCAATTGATGGACATGTCTCTTAAATATCCTTATAGAGTAGTTGAAGATGTGTTGGTCAAGGTAGACAAATTCGTTTTTCTAGTGGATTTTGTTATCATGGAGATGGAGGAAAATGGAGATGCACCTCTCATTCTTGGGAGACCATTTATGAAGACTGCTAGAGTTTTAATTGATGTGGAGAATGGTAAGCTCAAATTGAGAGTTCAAGATGAAGATGTAAATTTCGATGTATTTAAAGCCATGACACATCCAAAAGATGACAAAGCGTGTTTTCAATTTGATATACTTGATGAAGTTTGCATGGTGCAAGAAAGGATGGTACATTATTCTTCTCCACTAGAGAAAACTCTTATTGATGCTTGTGAAGATTTAAATGAAGAAGAAGAAAAATTGATTGATGAATTAATGACGGATTTGGAGACATTGAAGGAGATTCCGCTGGAACATGCTATGTTTAAGACAATTGATACCAAAGAGGAAGTCAAAGCAAAGAAGTTAGAATTAAAAATGCTACCATCACATTTAAAGTATGTTTTTCTAGAAGAAGATGGAACAAAGCCAGTCATCATCAGTAATTCTTTGCTTCCTGAAGAAGAAGAAAAGTTGGTAGAAATATTGAAAACCAACAAAGAAGATATTGGGTGGTCAAATTCAGATCTTAAAGGTATAAGTCCAACTGATTGCATGCACAAGATCTTTATGGAAGATGATTATAAACCGAGTGCTCAACCACAAAGAAGATTAAATCCTGTCATGAAGGAGGTGGTTATAAAAGAAGTATTGAAGCTCTTGGAAGCTCGCATTATTTATCCAATCTCTGACAGTGAATGGGTAAGTCCAGTACAGGTAGTTCCAAAGAAAGGTGGGATGACAATAATTCATAATGAGAAGAATGAGCTTATTCCTTCTCGGACTGTTACTGGATGGCGAATGTGCATTGATTACAGGAAATTAAATAAAGCTACCAGGAAGGATCATTTCCCTCTTCCTTTCATGGATCAAATGCTGGAGAGATTTGCAGGTCAGTCTTTTTATTGTTTTCTGGATGGATATTCTGGTTACAATCAAATTGTGGTAGATCCAAAAGATCAAGAGAAGACTGCATTTACATGTCCTTTTGGTGTTTTTGCTTATAGAAAGATGTCATTTGGATTATGTAATGCCCCAGCCACATTTCAAAGGTGTATGCAGGCAATTTTTTCAGATCTCATGGAAAAGCGCATTGAAGTCTTCATGGATGATTTCTCTGTCTTTTGAGATTCCTTTCATAACTGTTTAATGAATCTGGACACTGTTCTCAAAAGATGTGTTCAGACGAATCTGATACTTAATTGAGAGAAATGTCCTTTTATGGTAAGAGAAGGAATTGTGTTGGGACATAAGATTTCTGCTAAGGGGATTGAAGTAGACAAAGCCAAAGTAGAGGTTATTGGGAAACTTCCTCCACCAACAAATGTGAAGGGAATCAGAAGCTTCTTAGGCCATGCTGGATTCTATAGAAGATTTATTAAAGATTTCTCAAAAATAGCAAAACCATTGAGTAATTTGTTGGTTAAAGATATACCTTTTGTGATGAATGATGAATGTTTGAAAGCTTTTGATACATTGAAAAGCAAATTGATTTCGGCCCCAATGATTATAGCCCCAGATTGGAATCAAAATTTTAAATTAATGTGTGATGCTAGTGATTATGCAATAGGAGTTGTCCTTGGTCAGAGAAAAGGGAAGGTATTTCATATTATTTATTATGCTAGCAAAGTGTTGAATGATGCCGAGTTAAATTATGCTACCATTGAGAAGGAGTTTCTAGCCATAGTTTATGCTTTAGAGAAATTCAGATCTTATCTCATAGGGTCTAAGGTGATTATCTACACAGATCATTCAGCTATAAAATATTTCTTGACAAAGCCAGATTCTAAACCACGTCTGATTAGATGGGTGTTACTACTACAAGAGTTTGATGTAGAAATCTGTGATAAAAAGGGGAGTGAAAATTTGATTGTTGATCACTTATCCTGGCTATTTAATACTGAGGTTACTAGCAAAGAAACAAAAATCTGGGAATCTTTTTCGGATGAAACACTTATGTATATTCAAAAAATGTCGTGGTTTGCTGATTTGGCAAATTTTAAAGCTGTAGGGGTAATTCCAGAAGATCTTAATTGGCAACAAAGAAAGAAATTTTTGCATGAAGCCAAGCAATTTATCTGGGATGACCCTTTGATGAGTCAATATTTTCTTCACTTCACTTAGCTTATTGTGCTAGATTTAATCAAGGAATTGTGCTTGAATGTCCAGTATTTTCCCATTTTTCCTAATTGTGCTTAATTTGATCAGAAATTCTTATTTCAATTAATTAGAATTATCTGAGCTAATTATTTTCATCATTGATTGCACGAAAAATTTTGGAAATACAATTTGGGACATTTGGAGGTTAAATGAGAAATGGCAATTGGGCCCAAAGGTGGAGGTTTATTTTTGATGTGCAGCACAAGATTTTATTTTGGAGGATGCACTTGATTTTCCTTTAGAAGCAGCACATGGTCCAGCATGCCATGACCTGCACCCATTTATTTCTTCATCCAACAATCCAACACGTGAAGAATGGAGGTGCAGCAAAAGAAGAAAGCAGCCCACATTGCATTTTTAAAAACGGGGGTGCACATGGAGACTTGGAGCATCCAGCATTGTGGGTTACGTCTTCGGCTGCCACGTCCAGCTTGGATTTGAAGAGGTGCTGGGAGAGAAAGGGCCAGCAGGGCCTGGTCCAGCATCCAGCAAGGGCTTCACGCGGATAGAAGCACACGACCCTTGAGTAGTTGACGCGTCATGCAGGTTGGGGGAGGATAGCCGCCATCTAAGAAAAAGAGGATTTTGGCTTGAAAGAAAGGGGGTTGTGACGGGCAATGGTGTCCAGCCGCCACCTTAACTTGGTTTTTCTTTGAACGTTTTTTCATGAATTGAAAGAAGTGTGCAATGCTATTACGGAGATGAATGAAAAAGCTTCACCTTAATTTCATTTGGCTGATTTACTCACTGCCCTTTTCATTTGGTTTTATGCACGTTTTGATTGAAGTTTTTAGTCCATCATTGTCACGTCCAACATGAAGTTTTTCTTTGATTTATTGGAAGCACATGAGGGTTCAGTAGCTGTCACAGACAGGGAAACACTTGGTTGAGAGAAGCACATTTAATTCCTTTTAAGCAAAATGCATTTTATTTTATTGAAGCAAGCACACAAGTGTCACGGCCTGGTATAAAGCACTTTTCATTTTGTGGAAAGGAGATGGCACATGGTCACGGGTAGCTTAAAGTAGGAAGTTGGTGTGCGCGCATAAAGAAGCATTATTGAGGGGACGTTTATTTTTTTTGTAGCTGCGTGTGGGAGATTTAGAGGAGAATGGTGTGACACTTTGGAAGAAAGCCCGAGACGGAGTTTGAGAAATGAAGAAGTAGATTAGGTAGGAGTAGGTGTGTGGTGTCAAGGCATGAAAGGTGTCACGGTTTTGTTGGCTTTTAAGAAGCACAACACGCAGGGCTTCACACAGGGACCAGCTGCCACGTCCTTAATGGAGAGTGCCAAGGGGTTTAAGTTTTCTTTACTTATTCAAGCAAGCATTTAATATTAAATCTCTTTAAGCATTCATTTAAATTGCCCGTCATTCTCAGTTTGCATTTAAATTGTTTAGCTCAATGTTGCACTTTTAATTTGGTTAAAGCACTTTTCATTTTGATGTTCTCTATTTTTCGTGGTTGTGATATTTTAGTTACGATGTTAGCTTAAGTGACCAATCATTTTAATTCTATATTTATATCTGTGTTTACATCCGTGTTTATGTTCGTGTTTTAATTTAGTTCACTCGCATTCACAAAATCTTCACAAACCCCCCCTACGTGTTTGATCTGAGACTCGAGCCACATTTGGTCCTTGAGAGACGACCTAGGAGTCACTTCCTAGCACTATACTGCATTCTTAATTGCAAATCAAATTTGATGGGCCGCGACAGCCCACATCAAATTTTGGCGCCGTTGCCGGGGACCAACGGTTCGGTTTTAGGTCTTTTGTTGTGTTAGTGTGTGTTGTGTTAGTGTGTGTTGTGTTTTGTCTTGTGTTGTGAGTGTGTCTCCCGGGACCAACACTTCGTTCACTTCCTCCACTTCGTCAACAAATACTCTGTGAATGCCAAACGGTTCTCATCTGGACACCTCTTGGCGTTGAAGATCCTTTCCATGTCCCTTAACCACTGATCCGCCTCATCAGGGAGGCCCTTCCCACTGAACTTAGCCGGATGGTGTTGAAGGAAACTCTCCAAGCTCCATTCAGCAGCAGGCTGGGCAGCATTGGAAGAGGACGCCCCCGGAGTGTGCCTAGTTACTGCTAAAATTTCCATCAACTGTCTTTGAGTCGTTTCAGAGTTGGCATGAGAAGCCTCCAAACTCTGCATAGCGCTCTGATTCTGCTGCATCAGAGTGGCGTTCTGCTCCATTAGAGTATTATTCTACTGTTGTAACCTATCTATCACCATTTCCAACAGCCTAGTGTTGTTGGACGTGTCAGGCTCGTTAGGCTGTGGGGGAGGAGGAAGTCTAGGAGCCATTTGTTCTCTGGAACAGAGAAAAACGAGTGTTAGTCATGTTCAAAGAGTTTGAAAAATAACTCATTAAACACATATCAAGCACACAGCAAAAACACAGTGCACTCATAACCTACAGTGTCCTTTAAGAGAACAAAACTGCTTTGATACCACTAATGTAACATCCCAAAATACAGTAATTACCATAATCAGAATTAATTACATTTAACAGTAAAACAGTGCAGTCTTTACATTACTAATGAGGTTCAAAAAGTCGAACGGCTTAAAGTACAGAAATAAGCGAACGCAAAAGAAACAGGAGTTCTGGGACGAACGGTCTTACAAAACCTTGACCGAACGACCATAGTAAAACTAAAAGACTAATAAATGAAAAACACGCGAGCGCTCTAAGGCTCGGATTTAACTTCCACTTCCACCAGATTAGCGTCTTCCAAATTTTCTTCTTCTAGCATCTCTTCAAGTGACGCACCTCCATCTGCTCACATCCACACGAATGATCATTGCAATGACAGGACGAACGTACATAGACAATCGACAACACAAGGAAAAACGAAAGGGTAAGCTTAAGTAATTTAATTTATACATCAACACATACACCAACATTTCAATTCACACAAGCACATACTCCACATATAACATCAACCGAAATATATATATATATATATATATATATATAAATATTCTAGACCGACCGTCCGGACTGTATGAATCTGTGTAGTTACAAGAGTCCTTGCACCCGAGTGATGTAGTAACTGGGATACACCAAACAGCTGCCACTCGAGGTCAGTCCGTTCTTACGTCGCCCATGTTAACTTATGGACTAAGGACCTCCTGTCGTTCCCACACATGACATACTTCCTCTACATGAAGATAGTAATCACGGAACATCAGGATGGACAGCGAGTCTTAACTTATCCACAGTCATACTTTACCAAATTTAATATTCAAATATATAAGAGTCGTTCCTCCTTGGAACGCTCGTTCAAATTCCATAATCGTATAATCATTCAATATAGTGTTCACACTTCAACATCTTATAATTTATCATCATCTCTATCTTTAGTTTTAAAAGGGTAAAATAACGAACGTTCATACTTCTGAAGAACGAAGACGAACGCTAAAGACTAGATTTAAAAGACTCGTTGTCAAACCGAATAAGTCAACAAATACTTATATGACGAACGTGACTGCTACTCGAATCAGTTGAATGAAGCGACTCTTAGAAATATAACGTAAATGTTCAGAATAAATTTAGGTACAAAGATTCTAGACCAAATTCAAATGGATAAAGATTCAACAAGACAATTATTTAATTATACTGAGAACAATTCTGATAAGCTGTCGTTGAAGCTATCAAATTAGTACTACTTTTCAAGGCAACTTCAGTATTGCCAAGTAGTATAAGAAGGTAGATAGGGCTAAAGTAACCCTGAGTCGTCTCCCAACGAACACGGAATTGCTTTTGAATATCTGACTCTTATGCTATGCAATGCTTATGAATAAAAATGATGTTTGGAGAATGTTTAAAGAACAAATAATAAACTTAAAAACAGTTATGATTAAATAGGCTAATTCCACTTCTTTTCCAAGATAGATTCATCATCGGTTATTCACGGATAATTGTTCAATTGATTATTGTTTAAGTTTCAAATTAATTAAAGTACATTCTTAATTAATTTGAAGGCGATCATGCATTTAACCAAAGTAAATTCTCAATCAAATGCAAAACCTTTCTAGATTATTCACAATAAATTCAACCAAAGTACATTCTCAATCAAATTATATTGTATTTAATCATGTCTATTCTTAAATCTCCTAATCCAAATTAAAAGCTAATCAATCAAAGTAAATTCTCAATTGATTATAGTTGAAATTATTACTAATCAATTAAAGTACATTCTCAATTGATAGTAAAAACCATTTAATCATATGAAAGTTCCTAAATTAAATCAAAGTAGATTCTCAATTTAAACCTAGAAACCCTAAAACTCATAAAATTAATATGCATGTAGATTCAAACACATTATGATGCAAAAATCTTTGCTTTTAACAAGATAGAGAGATGAAAGACATAGAGAGAGAACACTTAAATTTATAACCAAAGTAAACAATTGCATTAAATCACTCTAACCTCAGAATCCATAATGGAATTACAGCAGAATAGCCCTAGATGCTTAGTTCTCCATGAATGGAGTTGAATACAAGATGAAAGAAAAGTGAGAGGAGTATGAGAGAGTGAATTCCCTAAGTGAAGTCTCTGGGTCTCTTTATATAGGGCTTCATCGGGCTTGGACTCTGAGTATTCAGTTGATAGAATCTTTTATCTTATATCTTCCAAATAACTAAAAGATTTAGATAATTATAACATTATTTGGAAGATATTTTTGGTTGATATTCCCAAATTAAATTAATTCAACAACTGAATTTTATCTTTTAACTTTTCTGAATTTCCAAAATTGCACAAATGCCCTGAAATTTCCTCTATCTGCACTTTAGCCCCTTCTGAGTTTCTGAAATTGCAAGAAAGCCCCTCAGTTGACCAGACTTTGACCAAGGAAGGCTTGTTGACCAGCTTTGACCAGAGGAAGACGAACCAATGAGGTGCTGACACGTGTCAGCCCCTTTCTCCCAAATTAGGGTTCAGATTTGGCAAAGGCTTACCGCTGCCGCTTGTTGTTGGAGAAGAATGGTGTTCCGTTTCGAATTTGTTCGAGCTTTCCCTGTGCGTCTGGTTTCTTGAGTTTGTCTCTTTGCAGGTGCGAGATGTGGTGATGGAGGAAAGGTTCACAGCGTGGTGGTGGCACGGCAGTGACGACAACTGTTGATGGTTGCGTCAATGGTGCGCGAGAAGCGTGGCGTTGCGGCGGCCATGGATGTCGCGCTTTGGTGCTGGCGGCGCGACGAGAAAGATGGTGGCCTGAAGATTGTCCGGTCATGGCAGCGGCGTGATGGTGATAATTTCAGAGGAGGAGAGGCGCTGTGATGGCGGGAGTGGTGGTCGCGGTAACGGCGCGGCGACTTCGAACCCTTGCGCGAAGGAGAAGGAAGGTGGCGGCGGTCTTGCGGCGTGGTGGCGGCGTGGATGGAGAGGCACCGTGGTGGTCTGTTGATGCGCCAGCGAGAAAGGAAGGAGATGATGTTCTGGCCGTGGCGGCGACTTGCGGCATTGGCGGGAGCGGCGGAAGCGGAACGGCGGCTGACGGCACTGGCGGCTAGGGTTTCTGTGGAGAAGGTGGAAGATTATGCTCATGGGTTAGGGCTGACGTGGCATGATCTGGTGGACTCTAGCTTAGGAGGGGTATGGCTAAGGAAATTTAGGGGGTGTATTTAGAATAGGGTTACTGTTTGGCTTAGTTTTGGGTCTGTTTAAGAGAAGAGGGGTGTATGTAGGGAAGTTGGGAGGTGCAAGGGTAAAAGTTGTCTGTTTGGCCCATCTGTACATTATTTTCCAAATAAAACCTGATTTTGGGCCTTGAATTGCCATTTGAACCAATAAAACTTATATTCTCAGCTGCACAAATAAACATTAGAACATCCAAGAATAATTTATGCACTAAAACTTACTTTTTACGTCTCTTTATTTCCCAAACCCAATAATTCCAATCATCACAAATTCACTTAAAATCAACCATTTAAACACAATTATCCCATCAAAATTTTAATGATCATGCGGACTTTTGAAAGGTTGTATTGAGGCCAAGGCAAAGGTAGGAAATTTTCTTGGGATTTCTGAGCTTTTGAAATTGACATAGAAAGAGTAATGATATTTGATTTCAAAAACAAATCTATTTCTTGCTCTTTTAAGGAAGATTTACTTTTCTTTCTTCTTCTTTTCCTCTTTTTTTTTTTAAACTTCAATTTTTCATCTTCCTTTTTACCCTTGTTATTGTTTTGTTGGTGAGGTACTCACCCTCACACTTATTCATCACTTTACTTCTAACAGAATCCATTACTCCTTCTTTCCTAAGGTAAGGAACATATGATTTTTCTTCTTTCCTCATTTGACAACGATTGGGAACAAGAAAAATAGGCTTAAGGCTCAAAGAGGGTTTCAATGGATTAATGTTAGGACAAGTTTATTTGGCCAAGTAGCTAAAACAAGAAATGCCTCAATCATATCAAATCATGCATATTCACCTCAGTTGCACAACATAGAATCAAGCTAACTACTAGAGTATCAACAAAACATGGGCAATTCACACAAGAAAAATAGGTATAGCACATGGTGGTCCATCCTTAACATTAAGTTCAAAACTCACATGGTTCAAATTTCTTTCACAAAAGATTTAATCAGGAAATTCTCAAGTTAACTCAATCAGCAAATCATAGAAGCACTTTACTCATATCAACATGACTCATTTTTTTTTTCAATTCATGATCATTCCAGTTACTGATTCAAACTCTCAAATCCAATGCAAATATTTATTCAAAACAAACAAAATAGGAAACAAAATTAATTGTTTCCCCACACCCCCACACTTAAACTATGCATTGTCCTCAATGTATACCTTATATATAAAATGCAAAGAAAAAGTATGAGGGAACTTACCTCCTTCATGGTGGAAGGAATGTTGGAGTGGTCAAATTCACTCCATCCATCGTCTTGTTCAACATGTCTTGATTTTCATTAAATATCCGCAGACGATGGCCATTTACCTTGAAGATTCTATCAGAAGATTCTTCCTTGATCTCCACTGCTCCATAGGGAAACACTTGTGTTACAATGAATGGACCTTCCCATTTGGAGCGTAATTTACCACTCATAGGCCCTACCCTAGACTTGTACAATAACACCTTTTGACCTATGTTGAAATCCTTTTTGGTCACAAGCTTTTGATCATGGAATTTCTTGGTTTTCTCTTTGTAAAACTTGGAGTTTTCATAGGCTGTGAGCCTAATCTCCTCTAGTTCTTGCAGTTGGAGCTTTCTCTCTTTCCCTGCTCCTTCCATGTCCAAATTACAAGCCTTCACAGCCCAATAGGCTCGGTGTTGAATCTCCACAGGTAGATGGCAAGCTTTTCCAAATACAACCCTGAAAGGTGACATACCTATTGGTGCTTTGTAGGCCGTTCGATGTGCCCAAAGTGCATCATCCAATCTTGCGGCCCAATCCTTCCTATTTGGCTTTACTAGGTTTTGCAATATCTTTTTGATTTCCCTGTTAGAGACCTCAGCTTGTCCATTAGTTTGAGGGTGATATGGTGTAGCAATGCGATGCGTCACCCCATACTTTTTCAACATATTCTCTAACAGCTTATTGCAAAAGTGGGTCCCCTGATCACTAACGATGGCTCGTGGTATTCCAAACCTACAGAAAATGTTATATCTGACAAAACTCATAACAACTCGAGCATCATTAGTCCTTGTAGCTATGGCTTCCACCCATTTGGAAACATAGTCTACAGCAAGCAAAATATAAGAAAACCCAGAAGAAGAAGGAAAAGGACCCATGAAGTCAATACCCCAAATATCAAATACCTCACAATATAGCATGGGTTGTTGAGGCATCTCTTCCCTCCTAGTGATGGATCTAGCTGCCCTTTGACATTGCTCACTATTTTCATATATCCTCCGTGCATCTTTAAAGATGGTAGGCCAATATAATCTACAATCCAACACCTTCCTACCTGTCCTTTGCGTGCCATAGTGTCCTCCAAAAGGTGATGAATGACAAAATTCAAGCACATAAGGTATCTCTATATCAGGAACACACCTCCTTACAACTTGGTCACTACCAATGCGCCATAAGAATGGTTCATCCCAAACATAGTACTTTGCCTCACTTTTCAGTTTGGCTTTCTCAGATTTGGAGAAAGATGGAGGAATAGCTGAAACATCCAAATAGTTAACAATGTCAACAAACCAAGGTTCAGGATACATACCTTTTACAGAAGTCAATGCTAGCAGGATTTCATCAGGAAAGTCATCTTGAATAGGAATTTCATCTTCTTCTTTTTCAATCCTACTAAGATGGTCTGCTACTAAATTATGGGCTCCACTTCTGTCCCGAATTTCAATGTCAAACTCTTGGAGCAGTAGCATCCATCTGATTAACCTTGGTTTGGAATCTGCTTTCTTTAGAAGGAATTTCAATGCAGCATGATCTGTATAAACAATTACCTTGGATCCAAGTATGTATGATCTGAATTTATCCAAGGCAAATACAACAGCTAGTAATTCCTTCTCAGTTGTGGTATAATTTGCCTGTGCAGTGTCCAATGTCCTGGAAGCATAATATATCACATGTGGTAGCTTACCATTTCTTTGTGCAAGTACCGCTCCTACTGCAAAGTTTGATGCATCACACATCAACTCGAATGGCAATGTCCAATCAGGTGGTTCGATGATGGGAGTGGTAGTGAGTGCCTTTTTCAAGGAATCAAAAGCGGTTTTGCACTTCCCCCCAAAGTCAAATGGTACATCCTTATGAAGTAAGTTGGAGAGAGGATTAGCTATCTTGCTAAAGTCCTGTATAAACCTCCTGTAAAACCCTGCATGACCAAGAAAAGATCGAACCTCTCGTACAGAAGAGGGGTAAGGCAATTGTGAAATAACATCAATTTTAGCAGGATCTACAGATATACCATTCCTGGAAACAACATGACCCAAAATTATACCTTGTTCCACCATAAAATGACATTTTTCAAAATTCAAAACAAGGTTAGTTTCCTCACATCTCTGCAAAACTCTTGCAAGATTAGCCAAACAATTATCAAAAGATGAACCATACACACTAAAATCATCCATGAAAACCTCAATACAATGCTCCAATAAGTCTGTAAAAATACTCAGCATACATCGTTGAAATGTACCAGGAGCATTGCATAAACCAAATGGCATTTTCCGATAAGCATATGTACCAAAAGGGCAAGTGAATGTGGTCTTATGTTGGTCCTCCGGGGCTATACAAATTTGAATATACCCGGAGAATCCATCTAGAAAACAATAATGTGACTTACCTGCCAAACGATCTAGCATCTGATCCATGAATGACAAAGGAAAGTGGTCCTTTCGAGTGACTTGGTTCAATCTCCTATAGTCAATACAAACCCTCCAGCTATTCTGAATACGAGTAGGAATCAATTCCTTCTTCTCGTTTTTAACCACTGTGATTCCAGATTTCTTGGGAACCACATGTACAGGGCTCACCCAAGTGCTGTCAGAAATGGGATATATAATACCTGCTTGTAGCAACTTGGTTACCTCTTTCTTGACAACCTCCATCAGTTGAGGATTCAGTCTTCTTTGAGGTTGTCTCACTGGTTTAGCATCCTCCTCCAAAAGTATTCTGTGCATACAAAATGAAGGACTAATACCAGGAATATCTGCTAAAGTCCAGCCTATTGCTTTCTTGTGGTCTTTGATAACCTGTAATAGCTGTTTTTCCTGCTCATCAGTAAGCAATGCAGATATAATAACAGGGAGTTTCCCATCCCTCTCAAGATAAGCATATTTCAAATGGGATGGTAAAGGTTTCAACTCCAAAACGGGTGGTTGTACCACAGATGGCAGGATTTTACTGCCTAAGGTAATCTCAGCCACCTCAACATCACACTCGGACGCCACAGAGGTATCATCTATTGACACTGCGTCCTCAATATCACCTGTTTTACAATTTTCTTCGTCGTCCAAAATCAGGCACGACATGTTTAAAAAAGAAAAGTCCAAAGATGGAGAAAAAGTTGAAAAAATGTCCAAGAAACTAACAGAAAAATTATTTACAATTTCACTTAATAAATCAATACAAAACAAAGAATGCTCTTCAATTGGGTGCTTCATGGCTTCCAATACATTAAAATGCACCTCCTCATCACCTATCTCCATGGTTAGTGTTCCTGCATGCACATCGATCTTGGTTCGTGCTGTCATCATGAAAGGTCTTCCCAAGATAATAGTTGATGACTTGATTCCATCTTCATCCTTCATATCCAAGATGTAGAAATCGACAGGAAAAATTAGCTTGTCTACTCGGACAAGGACATCTTCAAGCACACCTGCAGGGTTAACTGTGCTACGGTTGGCCAGTTGAATGACCACACCAGTAGTTTTAAGAGGTCCCAAAGATAGAGAAGTAAACACTGATAAAGGCATTACATTAATGGAAGCCCCTAAATCTAGCATGGCATTGTCAAACTTTAAATTTCCAATAGTACAAGGAACAGAAAACATACCTGGATCTTTACATTTTTGTGGTAGTTCAATGTGTTTCTTAACCAAACTTGACACATTTCTTCCCAAATTCACAATCTCATTATCCCTAATACGCCTTTTATTTGTGCAAAGTTCTTTCAAAAATTTGGCGTACTTGGGGATTTGTTTAACAACATCAAGCAAAGGAATGTTGATCTCTACCTTCTTGAAAGTATTTAAAATCTCTTGGTCTAATTCCTCCATTTTTTTGTTTCTCGGTTTTAACCGATTTGGATATGGAGGAGGTGGAGAATAAGATGAAGAAGAATTTGTAGAAGAATTAGAAGATACTAACCTGGATTTTTCAGTGGTAGATTCAGGTGATGGCTCACTTGATCCTCCATTGTCATCAATTTGTGCTTCTTCTTTCTCTTTATCTTCATCCTCTAGGGCTCGTTCAGGACCTTCTACCTGCTTACCCGTTCTTAAAGTGATAGCATTTACATTTCTCGGGTTGATCACTGTTTGTGCAGGCAGTTTATTTGATTCCTTAGCCTCTAACTTATCCACCCTCTGAGTCAACTCTTCAATTGATTTCTTTATTTCTGAATTTTGCTCAACTATTGTTTTCATGAAATCTTGCATTGACATTTCAGGCTGAGATTGCTGCCTTTGTTGAGGTTGAACATAAGGTTGTCTGTTCTGCTGATATCTATTGGAGGACGAATCATGATAATTCTGGTATGGTCTATTTCCTCCAATCATGTTTGCAGCAAAAGCTTGAGATGGGTTTTCCACAGTGGTCTCCACCAAGCTAGGACATTCATCAGTATAATGGTTAGTTGAAATGCAAATTCCACACTTCTTAACAATTTGTGGACTTGAGGTTTTAAACAAACTTGCAATCTCGTCGAGTTTGCTTTCTAGCTTATTCAATCTTTCATCTATCCTCTTTCCATCAACTGCACCATTATCAATTTCATGCACTCCCTTCAACAAAGTTACTGAATTTTCTCTTGTGCCATACTGTTGATTGTCTACTGCCTTCCGTTCTATTAGGTCTATACCATCTTCTGGTGACCTGTCTAAGAAAGATCCTCCGCTTGCAGCATCTGCCCATGACCTATCAGTAGGACTTAAGCCTTCATAACTGTGTGGATTCTCCTTTGATAACCCATTGAACTTTGGTAAGGCATTTAAGAGGTCAGGTCTTAGCTCCCACTCCTCATTAGGATATTCAATGTTACTTCGGATAGCTGTATTATGGGAGGTGGCTAATTGTCTGATGGTTCTTTGTGCCATATTGTTTGGGTTAGGATTAGGTAAAGGATTAGATGGTATGTTTGTGATTGGAGATAATGAAGGTGGAATGACTTCAAATGTAGGAAGTGTTCCTTCAGTAGAACACCCAAATTTCAATCTTCTCCGCAGCTTACGCAAATTCCTTTCGACTTCCGGGTTAATTTGATAAAATTCTCCCGGGTTAGCTCTGGTCATGCACTACGTAATCTGCTTGAAGTTGTTTCTCTTGACTTCTCTTTTTCTTTTGTTCTTGCTTTAGAGAAAGATTTCAAATAAGAGAAAAGAAAGACTTGTTGGATCCACTCCCAGGAAAGAGAGGTGCGTCACAATGGACAACTTAAGTACCAAGTCTTTCCTAGCTAGAGTGTATTCAAACTAGCCTCAAGTATTTCTCAAAAGAAATTCTTAATATAAACAAGAACAAAGATTTTTCCTAAAATAAGAATGACTAAAGACTACAAAATAACTCAAATTAAATTAAATGTATGTGCGTAAAAAAAAAATAAAGATAAAATAAAAAATAAAGAAAAAAATAAAAATAAAAATAAAAATAAAAATAAAAATAAGAATTAAATATTCAAAATACTAACCGTATTCCCCGGCAGCGGCGCCAAATTTGATAAGCTGTCGTTGAAGCTATCAAATTAGTACTACTTTTCAAGGCAACTTCAGTATTGCCAAGTAGTATAAGAAGGTAGATAGGGCTAAAGTAACCCTGAGTCGTCTCCCAACGAACACGGAATTGCTTTTGAATATCTGACTCTTATGCTATGCAATGCTTATGAATAAAAATGATGTTTGGAGAATGTTTAAAGAACAAATAATAAACTTAAAAACAGTTATGATTAAATAGGCTAATTCCACTTCTTTTCCAAGATAGATTCATCATCGGTTATTCACGGATAATTGTTCAATTGATTATTGTTTAAGTTTCAAATTAATTAAAGTACATTCTTAATTAATTTGAAGGCGATCATGCATTTAACCAAAGTAAATTCTCAATCAAATGCAAAACCTTTCTAGATTATTCACAATAAATTCAACCAAAGTACATTCTCAATCAAATTATATTGTATTTAATCATGTCTATTCTTAAATCTCCTAATCCAAATTAAAAGCTAATCAATCAAAGTAAATTCTCAATTGATTATAGTTGAAATTATTACTAATCAATTAAAGTACATTCTCAATTGATAGTAAAAACCATTTAATCATATGAAAGTTCCTAAATTAAATCAAAGTAGATTCTCAATTTAAACCTAGAAACCCTAAAACTCATAAAATTAATATGCATGTAGATTCAAACACATTATGATGCAAAAATCTTTGCTTTTAACAAGATAGAGAGATGAAAGACATAGAGAGAGAACACTTAAATTTATAACCAAAGTAAACAATTGCATTAAATCACTCTAACCTCAGAATCCATAATGGAATTACAGCAGAATAGCCCTAGATGCTTAGTTCTCCATGAATGGAGTTGAATACAAGATGAAAGAAAAGTGAGAGGAGTATGAGAGAGTGAATTCCCTAAGTGAAGTCTCTGGGTCTCTTTATATAGGGCTTGATCGGGCTTGGACTCTGAGTATTCAGTTGATAGAATCTTTTATCTTATATCTTCCAAATAACTAAAAGATTTAGATAATTATAACATTATTTGGAAGATATTTTTGGTTGATATTCCCAAATTAAATTAATTCAACAACTGAATTTTATCTTTTAACTTTTCTGAATTTCCAAAATTGCACAAATGCCCTGAAATTTCCTCTATCTGCACTTTAGCCCCTTCTGAGTTTCTGAAATTGCAAGAAAGCCCCTCAGTTGACCAGACTTTGACCAGAGAAGGCTTGTTGACCAGCTTTGACCAGAGGAAGACGAACCAATGAGGTGCTGACACGTGTCAGCCCCTTTCTCCCAAATTAGGGTTCAGATTTGGCAAAGGCTTACCGCTGCCGCTTGTTGTTGGAGAAGAATGGTGTTCCGTTTCGAATTTGTTCGAGCTTTCCCTGTGCGTCTGGTTTCTTGAGTTTGTCTCTTTGCAGGTGCGAGATGTGGTGATGGAGGAAAGGTTCACAGCGTGGTGGTGGCACGGCAGTGACGTCAACTGTTGATGGTTGCGTCAATCGTGCGCGAGAAGCGTGGCGTTGCGGCGGCCATGGATGTCGCGCTTTGGTGTTGGCGGCGCGACGAGAAAGATGGTGGCCTGAAGATTGTCCGGTCATGGCAGCGGCGTGATGGTGATAATTTCAGAGGAGGAGAGGCGCTGTGATGGCGGGAGTGGTGATCGCGGCAACGGCGCGACGGCTTCGAACCCTTGCGCGAAGGAGAAGGAAGGTGGCGGCGGTCTTGCGGCGTGATGGCGGCGCGGATGGAGAGGCACCGTGGTGGTCTGTTGATGCGCCGGCGAGAAAGGAAGGAGATGATGTTCTGGCCATGGCGGCGACTTGCGGCATTGGCGGGAGCGGCGGAAGCGGAACGGCGGCTGACGGCACTGGCGGCTAGGGTTTCTGTGGAGAAGGTGGAAGATTATGCTCATGGGTTAGGGCTGACGTGGCATGATCTGGTGGACTCTAGCTTAGGAGGGGTATGGGTAAGGAAATTTAGGGGGTGTATTTAGAATAGGGTTACTGTTTGGCTTAGTTTTGGGTCTGTTTAAGAGAAGAGGGGTGTATGTAGGGAAGTTGGGAGGTGCAAGGGTAAAAGTTGTCTGTTTGGCCCATCTGTACATTATTTTCCAAATAAAACCTGATTTTGGGCCTTGAATTGCCATTTGAACCAATAAAACTTATATTCTCAGCTGCACAAATAAACATTAGAACATCCAAGAATAATTTATGCGCTAAAACTTACTTTTTACGTCTCTTTATTTCCCAAACCCAATAATTCCAATCATCACAAATTCACTTAAAATCAACCATTTAAACACAATTATCCTATCATGCTTGCACACAACATGCAAGTATAAATTAAACTATTAAGCTTCCCTTACCTGGATAGAAGTGTACGCCCAAAATGCAAGGGTTTAGTTCGTCCTCTTACAGCGATCTATCCTCAGATTCACTCAACAACTTTCACTTAATCTAAAACACCAAAAATCAGAAACAACTCAGACCTATAACCCATGCATGCAACCAGAACTTGGGTTCGCATGAAACTAAATGGACGAACGGTTAGAGACGAGAACTTACCAGCTCAGATCCCAATTCTGTTCGGTCCAGAATGACGCTCACGTCTCAAGGAACGTTTCTACGGTTCTGAAACGTGATCGGAGAAGAAGGTGATGAGTTATAGTAGAGAGAAGGTGAACTGGTTCTAGAGAGAAGGTGGAGAAAATGGAGAATTCAGTTTTGAGGAAGAAGGTGAGTGCATGCAGAGAATGGGAAGAAGTGTTTTCAGAAAATTCAGTTCTCTTCCCCAAGTCAATCGGACGTTCTCTCATACGCGAACACCTGTCTTCCACTACTGTTTTCAGAATGATCTAACGTGACACATGGCAGGCGTGCGTCAGAGTGTGTGAGTGCGTTTTAATGAGACTGAGTGTGTGGCGCGGTGCATTAATGAGAGCTGACAGGTGACTCAGCAGTGCATTAATTTGATTAGACAGAATGGCTTAAGGATTTAATTTTCCAAGGTCTCACATTCCTCCTAACTACAAAAATTTTCGTCCTCGAAAATTAAGACTTACCCGGAAATAAATGAGGGTACAAGTCCTTCATGGCGCTCTCAACTTCCCACGTTGAATCACCAGTCTTAGCGTCCCACACCATCTTCACCAAACGAACGTCTTTTCCTTTGTAGTACTTGGTACGGCTATCTTCTACACGGACTGGTTGCAACTCAAGTGTTCGGTCTGGACGAAGTTGAACGTCTTCCAACTCTAGTACGTGTGATGGGTTCGCTATATACTTCCGAAGTTGAGAAACGTGGAATACTGGGTGAAGATTCGACAGTTGAGGCGGCAATGGAAGCTCGTACGCTACTGGTCTGATCTTCCTCAGAATTTGATACGGTCCAATGAATTTGGGAGACAGCTTCTTTGGACGAACGGCTCGGCCTACACCAGTGATAGGGTTGAGTCGAAGAAACACATGATCTCCTGCAGGGAACTCCAAAGGTCTTCTTCTCTTATCCGCATAAGATTTCTGCCTGCTCAGAGACGTCTTCAACCTCTCCTGGATTAGCTTTACTTTCTCGGTCGTTTGCTGGATAAGCTCAGGTCCAGTTAGCACGTTCTCTCCTTCCTGGAACCAACAGTGTGGCGTTCTGCATTTTCTCCCATAGAGTGCTTCAAACGGTGCCATTCCAATGCTCGCCTGAAAACTGTTGTTATACGTGAATTCCACTAGCGGCAGGACTTCATCCCAAGCGCCTAAGTGATCTAGGACGCACGTCCTCAATAATTCTTCCAGCGTCTGGATCGTCCTCTCCGATTGGCCGTCCGTCTGAGGGTGATAGGCTGAACTCATCTGCAGCTTGCTTCCCAATTCGTCTTGTAAAGATTGCCAAAACCGAGATGTGAATCTCGTGTCTCGGTCAGAAATGATGCTTGAAGGTACTCCATGTAGACGAACGATCTCCTTGATATACAACTTAGCCAAGTTGGTCATCGACAACTTCAAATTTACTACCAGGAAGTGGGCGCTCTTCGTTAGCCTATCCATGATCACCCAGATTGAGTCATGATTTCTGACCGTGCGTGGTAGATGGGTCACGAAATCCATGGATATGCTATCCCATTTCCATTCGGGAATTTCCAACTGCTGAAGTAATCCGCCAGGTCTTTGATGCTCCGCCTTCGCTCGTTGACAGGTTAGACATGATGCCACAAAATGAGCGACATCACTCTTCATTCCAGGCCACCAAAAGGATTTCCGGAGGTCTTGATACATCTTAGTCATGCCAGGGTGCATGTTAAGACGGCTATGATGACCTTCCTCCAGAATAATTCTCTTCAGATCTCCATCATTTGGGATGCACGTCCGACCCCTATAACGTAAGAAACCGTCCGTTCCAGTGTTAAACTCCTTGGCCTGATCCGTACCGAGGGCGTCAAAAATCTTCACTAACTCTTCATCCTCTCGTTGCTTCTTTCTGATCCGCTCGAACACGTCGCTGGATATTCTAAGGCTACAACACTTGATACTATTCGGCTCCAACTCGAATTGTAACCTTAGATCTCTAAAGCTTTACACCAAACTCAGCTCACGCACCATCATGGACGACACATGTACCACTTTTCTGCTCAGAGCGTCCGTTACCACGTTCGCCTTTCCTGGATGGTAGAGTAGTTCGAAATCATAATCCTTTAAGAACTCAAGCCACCTCCTCTGCCTCATATTCAACTCCTTCTGATCAAAGAGGTACTTGAGACTCTTGTGATCACTGAAGACTTGGAACGTGGATCCGTACAAGAAATGCCTCCAAATCTTCAGCGCAAAAACGACCGCTGCCAACTCCAGGTTGTGCGTTGGGTAATTCCTCTTGTGAATCTTCAACTAACGAGATGCGTACGCTACCGCTCGCTTTTCTTGCATCAGTACACAACCCAGACCTTGGTGAGACGCATCACAATACACTTCGAAAGGCTTGGCCGTGTTTGGAATGACCAACACTGGAGCGCTCGTCAATTTCACTTTCAACTCTTGGAAGCTGGCTTCACAACGATCGGTCCAAGCGAACGGCTGATCTTTACGAGTCAACTGAGTTAGCGGCGCTACTATCTTAGCAAAACCTTCAATGAAACGTCTGTAGTAGCCCGCCAGTCCAACAAAGCTACGCACCTCAGTGATCGAACGTGGACTCTCCCATTCCAGTACCGCTCGCACTTTCGCTAGATCTACCGAGATGCCTCCAGCCGACACCACATGTCCCAAAAACTGAATTTCCTTCATCCAGAATTCACACTTAGACAACTTGGCATATAACTCCTTCTCCCGTAACACTCCAAGTACAAGTCTAAGATGTTCCTCATGCTCGTCTTCTGTCTTGGAATAGATGAGAATATCATCTATGAAGACGACTACAAACTTATCCAAATAAGGTCTAAAGATGCGATTCATATACTCCATGAACACGACTGGAGCGTTCGTCACTCCAAATGGCATCACCACGTATTCATAATGCCCATAGCGAGATCTGAACGCTGTCTTCTGGATGTCATCTTCCTTAACTCTGATCTGATGATATCCGGATCTCAAATCAATTTTTGAGAATACAGCAGCTCCATGCAACTGATCCAGCAAGTCATCTATCCTTGGCAATGGGTACTTGTTCTTGATGGTCAACTTATTCAATTGTCTGTAGTCTATACATAACCGCGAGCTGCCATCCTTCTTTCTTACTAATAGCACGGGCGCTCCCCAGGGTGATACGCTCGGCCTAATGAATTGCTTCTCCATCAATTCTTCAATCTGCTCCTTGAGTTCAGCTAACTCCGCAGGAGACATCCGATAAGGCTGAACCGAAATAGGAGCCGCTATCGTCACCAAATCAATGGTGAATTCAACTTCACGATGAGGGGGAAGTCCAGGTATCTCTTCCGGAAAGACATCAGGAAATTCGTCCACAACCGATCGTCCTTCACTATTCTTGTCCTTGGACGATCGTTCCTCATTCGCATTCCCAACCTCCCTGTCTTCGTGCGTCATGATGAGAAAACAGCTAGCGCCCTCCATAATATCTTCTTTCAGCTGACCGAGCGTCACTGACAGTACTTCTTCTTCTTCACCAGGAAAGACTAATTCCTTCGCTCCACAATCTATAAGAATGCGATTGGTAGCCAACCAATCCATTCCCAGAATCACTTTTAAATCCTTCAAAGGCAAACAGATTAAGTTCACCTTATAACTACGCCCCTCAACCACAATAGGACATCTAATGCATACGGTAGACGTCCTAATCTCTCCAGCCGCTGGGGTTGACACCACCAGTTCGAACTGCATATCTCTCTCAACTACGCCCAGTTTCTCAACACAGGCCTTCGAGATGAAGGAATGAGTTGACCCCGAATAAAAAAGCACTCGACAAGATATTCCATATAGCAAGCATTTACCGGTTATAAGGTTACCTGAGCTTGCTGCTTCTGCTCCAGTTATAGCATAGACGCGCCCCACTGCTTGTGCTCTACCACCTCTCGGTTGGTTCCTTCCAGCATTAGGTGGCCTCATCACTGCACGTCCACTCATGTTGCACTTGTTATCCGAGTGCCCGTTTCTTCCACAACGGTTGCAGTGCTTTCCTCCCACCAGCTGAGGGCATGAAGAACGATAATGTGGCCCTCCACACCGGAAACAAACAACATTTCCTTGTCCAGACTGTCCGACAGGAACCACTGCTTGTGACCCGCTTGCATGAGAATGCTGGTTTGGACGAGCGTAAGGTGGTCTTCTCTGAACAATACCTCCCCTGGATGCAATCGGTCCCCTATTCACTTGTTGCTGTTTCTTCTGTCGTTTCGCCTCTGCCATATTTTTCTCTAATACCTTCGCTCGTTCAATCATAGCAGGAAACGACCGGATGCACAAACTTGAGATTAATACCTTCAAATCACTTCGCAGTCCATTCTCAAACTTCCTGCACTGCCACTCCTCACTGGTGGCCATCGTATTGACCGAACAAGGTGCTTAAACTTATTGGTATACTCAGAAACCGACATCCCACCTTGAACCAGCTGTAGAAACTCCACTTCCTTCGCAAAACGGACGCTGTCAAGGAAGTACTCTTCATAAAACTTGCCACGAAACACTTCCCAAGTGATAGGACGTTGGGCGTCTGCCAGAATAGCCCTTGTGCTCGCCCACCAGTGGCTTTCTTCCCCAGTCAACAAATACTCTGTGAACGCCAAACGGTTCTCATCTGGACACCATTGGCGTTGAAGATCCTTTCCATGTCACTTAACCACTGATCCGCCTCATCAAGGAGGCCCTTCCCACTTAACTTAGCCAGATGGTGTTGGAGGAAACTCTCCAAGCTCCATTCAGCAGCAGGCTGGGCAGCGTTGGAAGAGGACGCCCCCGGAGTGTGCCTAGTTGCTGCTAAAATTTCCATCAACTGTCTTTGAGTCGTTTCAGAGTTGGCATGAGAAGCCTCCAAACTCTGCATAGCGCTCTGATTCTGCTGCATCAGGGTGGCGTTCTGCTCCATTAGAGTATTATTCTGCTGTTGTAACCTATCTATCACCGTTTCCAACAGCCTAGTGTTGTTGGACGTGTCAGGCTCGTTAGGCTGTGGGGGAGGAGGAAGTCCAGGAGCCATTTGTTCTCTGGAACAGAGAAAAACGAGCGTTAGTCATGTTCAAAGAGTTTGAAAAATAACTCATTAAACACATATCAAGCACACAGCAAAAACACAGTGCACTCATAACCTACAGTGTCCTTTAAGAGAACAAAACTGCTCTGATACCACTAATGTAACATCCCAAAATACAGTAATTACCATAATCAGAATTAATTACATTTAACAATAAAACAGTGCAGTCTTTACATTAGTAATGAGGTTCAAAAAGCCGAACGGCTTAAAGTACAGAAATAAGCGAACACAAAAGAAACAGGAGTTCTGGGACGAACGGTCTTACAAAACCTTGACCGAACGACCATAGTAAAACTAAAAGACTAATAAATGAAAAACACGCGAGCGCTCTAAGGCTCGGATTTAACTTCCACTTCCACCAGATTAGCGTCTTCCAAATTTTCTTCTTCTAGCATCTCTTCAAGTGACGCACCTCCATCTGCTCACATCCACACGGATGATCATTGCAATGACAGGACGAACATACATAGACAATCGACAACACAAGGAAAAACGAAAGGGTAAGCTTAAGTAATTTAATTTATACATCAACACATACACCAACATTTCAATTCACACAAGCACATACTCCACATATAACATCAACCGAAATATATATATATATATATATATATATATATATATATATATATATATATATATAAATATTCTAGACCGACCGTCCGGATTGTATGAATCTGTGTAGTTACAAGCGTCCTTGCACCTGAGTGATGTAGTAACTGGGATACACCAAACAGCTGCCACTCGAGGTCAGTCCGTTCTTACGTCGCCCATGTTAACTTATGGACTAAGGACCTCCTGCCGTTCCCACACATGACATACTTCCTCTACATGAAGATAGTACTCACGGAACATCAGGATGGACAGCGAGTCTTAACTTATCCACAGTCATACTTTACCAAATTTAATATTCAAATATATAAGAGTCGTTCCTCCCTGGAACGCTCGTTCAAATTCCATAATTGTATAATCATTCAATATAGTGTTCACACTTCAACATCCTATAATTTATCATCATCTCTATCTTTAGTTTTAAAAGGGTAAAATAACGAACATTCATACTTCTGAAGAACGAAGACGAACGCTAAAGACTAGATTTAAAAGACTCGTTGTCAAACCGAATAAGTCAACAAATACTTATATGACGAACGTGACTGCTACTCGAATCAGTTGAATGAACCGACTCTTAGAAATATAACGTAAATGTTCAGAATAAATTTAGGTACAAAGATTCTAGACCAAATTCAAATGGATAAAGATTCAACAAGACAATTATTTAATTATACTGAGAACAATTCGTTTAAAGGGATTGACTGCCAGTCAATGACCGAACGCGATGGTATACATTTATTAATAATTTGGACGAACGCTATTTATGTATGTTCCGAAATCAAAGGTATGGACGAGCGTTCGGTATAAGACCGAACACTTCTTAGGACGAACGCTTAGTCTAAGACCGAGAGCTCATTAGGACGAACGTTAGGTATACGACCGAGTGCTAATTAGGACGAACGCTCAGTGTAAGACCGAGCGCTACAAATTTATAAGTACAAGAGATAATACATTATAACTTAATTCTAAATTACAAGATTACCACTAGGCTGAGCCGAATGCTCAACATAGTATTTCACGGGACGCTCGTTCTCGATCGAAACTCTTTTCAAATAAAAGAATTCCTTTTTAAGTAATTGACTAGAAACCGAACGGTATAAGACCGTACGATGACGAACGTATTTTATCATAGTAAGGATTATCATATTCAGATTTTTCATCTATTCTAACTCAACATTCCTCATACGATTCATAATCTTATAATTTCAGATTCATCATTTAATTTACATACTTTATAGAATTCATATTAACAACTCATACTATACAATAATCATCCATTTTCCAATTCATACGTATCAACCAGCACATACCATATTCATTCATGCATAACAGCGATCGTTCAGGCATACTCAAACAGCATACATCTCATACATTCAATTCCTATCATTCTTGCACACAACATCCAAGTATAAATTAAACTATTAAGCTTCCCTTACCTGGATAACAGTGTACGCCCAAAATGCAAAGGTTTAGTTCGTCCTCTTACAGCGATCTATCCTCAGATTCACTCAACAACTTTCACTTAATCTAAAACACCAAAAATCAGAAACAACTCAGACCTATAACTCATGCATGCAACCAGAACTTGGGTTCGCATGAAACTAAATGGACGAACGGTTAGAGACGAGAACTTACCAGCTCAGATCCCAATTCTGTTCGGTCCAAACTGACGCTCACGTCTCAGGGAACGTTTCTACGGTTCTGAAACGTGATCGGAGAAGAAGGTGATGAGTTACAGTAGAGAGAAGGTGAACTGGTTCTAGAGAGAAGGTGGAGAAAATGGAGAATTCAGTTTTGAGGAAGAAGGTGAGTGCATGCAGAGAATGGGAAGAAGTGTTTTCAGAAAATTCAGTTCTCTTCCCCAAGTCAACCGGACGTTCTCTCATACGCGGACACCTGTTTTCCACTACTGTTTTCAGAATGATCTAACGTGACACATGGCAGGCGTGCGTCAGAGTGTGTGAGTGCGTTTTAATGAGACTGAGTGTGTGGCGCGGTGCATTAATGAGAGTTGACAGGTGACTCAGCAGTGCATTAATTTGATTAGACAGAATGGCTTAAGGATTTAATTATCCAAGGTCTCACACTCTCTATCAGGAAGAAGGATAACATTAGAGGAGGCAGTTCAACACTACATACACACCTAATTGTCATCACAAAAGAACTCAAGCTGTCGAAGAGTTTGATAGGCCATCACCACAACAATGGCAGCAACAACCCTTTCTATCAGAAAGTTTGGATAGTTTGGATGACACCCTTCAACGATTTTTGAAAAATTCCGACTCTATGCAGAAAAGAATTAAAGAATCATGTAAAAGGATGGAGATGCACCTTCGTTACATTAGTCAGAGATTGAATGTTAAGGTTAATACTGAAGTTAACCCTAAGGAGGAAGGGCAAGCCATTGTCACTGAAAGTGACAAGATTCTTGATGAGAAAAAAATAGGGGGAGATGAGGAAAAGATAGAGAGAAAAGAAAAAGAAGAGTTGATTGAGAAAGATAAAGATGAAGAAAAAGAAAAAAAAGTGGTTGAGAGAGAAGAGAGAAAGAAAATTTGTGTGAAAATAAAGAAGTTGAAAAGAAAAAGAAAAGGGAGGAAAAAAATGGTTTAATCCTTTTCGACATCCCTATTTATGTACGAATGTCTCAATTGGGTCCTCGTTTTCTAAAGTGTATCAAAATGGTCCCTAATTTTGAAAATTGATATCAATTGAGTCCTTTCCGTTAAGTTGGCTGGACGGCGTTAAAAAAATTGATGAGTGGATGCTGAGATGACGAACGAACGCTCGTCCACCAGCGAACGAACGCTCCTCCACCAGCGAACGAACGCTCGTCGACCACCGAACGAACGGTCGTCCAGTGTGGAACGAACGGTCGTCCAGCAGTAAGAGGTCGACGAGCGTTCGTTCTCTGGTGGACGAGCGTTCGTTCGCTGGTGGACGAGCGTTCGTTCGCTGGTGGACGAGCGTTCGTTCGCTGGTGGACGAGCGTTCGTTCGCTGGTGGACGAGCGTTCGTTTGTCATCTCAGCATCCACTCATCAATTTTTTTAACGCCGTCCAGCCAACTTAACGGAAAGGACTCAATTGATATCAATTTTCAAAATTAGGGACCATTTTGATACACTTTAAAAAACGAGGACCCAATTGAGACATTCGTACATAAATAGGGATGTCGAAAAGGATTAAACCGAAAAAAATAGGAGAAAAGAAAAAGAGAAAATTTAGTGAGAGGAAAAGGAAGAAAAAGAAGATGAGAGGAAAGAAGAAGAAATCATATGAAAAATCCCATCCTCATTTAAAGAAGAATCATAGGAAGGAAAAGAAATTTAAGTGCTTTAGGGAAATCTTCAAGAAATTGGAGATTAAAGTTCCTCTGATTGAGACACCGCAACAGGTTCCTGGTTTTATCAAATTCCTGAAGAAGTTTAGTAGAAAGAAGAAAAAGAAGAAAGAACATGAGCTTTATTGGGTCAAGCTAATGACGTTAAAAGAGCGCTTGCTGCGAGGCAACCCAGTGATTTAAGAACTCTTTAATTTTTGGTTTGGTGATGTAATTTTGAACTTTTGGGTATTTTTGTTTTTGTTATAAGTTTGTTACAGGGTTTACATCTACTGATGGATGTTAGGTGGAAGAGTATCTACTGAAGGATACTATGTTTGTATACACTTACTGATGGGTGTTGGTAAGAAAGATGTGCATCTACTAAAGGGTGCTGGAGGATTTTGGGTCAGGCTTGTGACGTTAAACAAGCGCTACCTGGGAGGCAACCCAGTTGATTGGTTTTATTTGTATTGTTTGTTTTTATTCTGTTTTAGTTGCATGATAGGGTTGTGCATGAGTGATTTGAGAATTTTATTGCAGGGAGCTAGTGAGGGGTATGTTTTGGTCGCATCTAGGTCAAGCTAGGAAGAAGAAGAATACTTCTCGTAAGTGCCGCTGAGCGGCAAACTACCGCTGAGCAGTAGTGTCGCAGACTGGGCTTCGGTTGCCTCTTAGCGGAACCCGAGCCCATTAGGGTATTTTTATACCCTAAGCTTCGCCTTAGTTTCTCTTTTCATACTCTTCTCTGCACACACACTCTTACATACTTTTTCAAAGGATCTTTACAACTTTTCCCTCATCCCTCTTGAGAAAATCTCCTTTTCACTCACTTTCTCACTAGTTTTCCATCTAAGTTTGGGGTTGGAAGAGAGCATCATAACTTGGAAGCATTCTCCATTCATCTAGCATCTCCACCCAAGTAAGTCAAGCATTTTTCATTTTAGGGTTCTTGAGTTTGAATTGGATTGTTAAAGCATGAATTTTTAGGGGTTTTTATCTTTATGCATGATTAGATGATTTAATTGATGTTTGAACCGATTAAACTGAATGATTGTGATCTGGAAAACTGAAAAGTGCATGTGGGTGGAGTTAGGATAAGCCAAAAGGAGTTTTTCAAAATTCTGCAAATTTACCACTCAGGGGAAAATGGTCGCTAAGCGGCACTTTGACAGACTTGTGGTTTTTGCTGAGTTGCGTTCTGGATAGCTGCACTGGTGGCGCTGAGGGGTGATTTTGACCCTCAGCGGTGGTTTAGCTTCGAAATAATGGTGTTGTATGTGTTTTACTAATGATTAACAACATGTTTGTGGTTTTGTATTTGTGTTTGATGTAGGAATGGCATCCTCTTCAGGAAAAAGAATGAAGACCATGGCATCCAAAAGAAAAGAAAAGGAACCAGAACAACCCCATTCTAGTAGGTTCCTATTTCGCAAACATGAGAAGCACTTCAAGGTGGTCCAAGATAGGAGACTACTTATGGAGAGAAAGGTTGGAATGATACCTAACTTTGCTCCTCAATTTGGAGAGCAATTGTTAGGGAATGATTGGGGGAAGCTAGCCACATACCCTACACCTTCCAGTATAGATGTGGTGAAAGAATTCTACACTAATGCAAGAAAGATTGGTGATTATCCAGCTGAGAATTACCTAGGCTATGTTAGAGGCCATGCTATTAGGTATGATCCTGATTCCATCAACAACTTCTTGGATACTGTGTGGGCTGGTGAGCAATGCCAGTTTGCTCTATGTATGGAAGAAGGCGCTGATTTTGATGATGTGGAGAGAGTTTTATGTGTACCTGGAGGACATTTTCAGAGGAATAGAACTGGCTCTATGGTTAACATTAGGAGAACTAACTTGACTTCTCTTGCAAAGTATTGGATGGTATTTTCTCATGCCAACATTCAGCCATGTTCTCATGTGTCAGACATCACTCTTAGCAGGGCACTCCTCCTTTACTGTGCAATCAGGAACTTGAATGTCAATATTGGACAGGTAATAGCTGATGAGATAAGGATGTGTGCCAACACAACAAACAGCAAATCACCCTTAGGACATCCTTCTTTGATTACACACCTTTGCAAGATAGCTGGGGTGGATACTTCTGCTCCACCATTTGAAAGGCTAAGGAAAGCAATTGATGAGGCCTATTACAGACAATACTGTGGAGGTGAGGAGGCGGCTCAGCCAGTTCCACCACGTCGTACTCGTAGAGAAAGAGGGCAAGCACAGAGTCAGACGTCTGTTGAGACACATGAAGCAGAACCTTTCCAGATGAGGGACATGTACATGTCTCTTATAGGTGCACAGTTACAGTCTATCCACAGAGGGCAGGTGGCCACTGTTGAGATGATTGTTGGAATGTATGATACACCTCCAGCACACAGGTGGACTATGGAGGAGTTTCATAATGTGGTAGCCTGGCCAGAAGAGCAGGTACAAGGAGATAGAGTTGAAGCAGCTGAAGCTTCAGCTATGGAGATGGAAGAAGATGATGCTGATGATGATGAGGATGATGCATTTGAGGATGCTGAAGATGAGGAAGAAGAGGAGGATACAGATGACAGCTCAGATTGATGAGGAGATGAGATAGCATTTACTGATGAATGCTATCATAACTAAAGCAGGACTTATGTTTTTGTTTGATTTTCTGAACTTATTCATTTGTGTTTTTAGAATAGGGTTTGATGTACTCAATTGGGAACTTTATCTGTTATGATGGTTTGCTTATGATTGTGATTGGTTGATAAGTAATGCCTGATGATGCTTTGATATTGATTGATGTTGAGATGTACACATTACATGCTTATACAGGTGGTTCACAAGCTTTGTGAACAAACGCAAGTTACTGTGATTGTGATTGTGATATTAAGCAGGATGTGTATGTCAAATGTGAATGAGCTTAGGTGTGAGGTTTTGAGCTCCAGAATTTTTGTGATTGAGTGCTATTACTTTAAAAGCATGAATGACTTTGCCCAGGTTTGCTATGATTGAATTACTTGCTTGTTTGCATTATATGATCAAGGCCGTTTGTTGGTAGCCCTTATATTAGCCAAGTTGATTGAAATAAGCCACAAAAGAGAACACTATGTGGTCTATCATTTGAACCCTTAGCCTTGAACATAAATTTAAAACCCTTGTTGAAAGCTTTACCTTGAGTTAAGTAGAAAATATTTTGTGGTATTGACAAATGTTCAAGTTTGGGGTTGTTGAAAAATAGAAAGGGAATTTGAAAGCATTGAGCTAAGAGCTAAGAATTAAGTATGTGAAAAGCAAAAGAAAAAGAGAAAGAAAAGAAAAAGCAAAGCTCAATGCAAAGGAAAGTTGGGAAAAGTAAGAATGATTGTGTTTATATGATTCTCTTAACTCAAAGGTTTTGTGATCTAGAAAAACCAATTTTCTTGTTAGCCCAGCCACATTATAAGCCATTGAAAGTCCTTGTGATGATGCATGCATGTGAATTTATTTGATTGTGGTTAAATGAAAGGCAAAGTCAATTCATGTGACACTGTGATAGTAGAGTGAATGAGTGATTACCTCTTATACACTTGTGTTTGAGTGAAACACTTTACCTAGTGAGGAAAGATTCCATGAGCACATGAACATCTTTGCTTAGTTGATTGATCATTCATGAAAAATAACATTTGTTGGATATTAAGTGATTTTGTGAACACCCATAGCATGTGCATGTCTTGATTGAAATCTTTGTCATGAGTTTAATTGAAGTTTTAACTTATCTTGAAAAGAGGATTTTTGAATTAGTGAACCATTGTATAGATTGGTAGAAGATTGAGTTACATTTTGTTTGCTTGAGGACAAGCAAAGTTCTAAGTTTTGGGTTGTGATAACAATTGAAAAACTGTTATTTTCATGCTTAAAATTGATACTAAAAGCAACCTTTAACACTTAGAAACTAGCTTGAAATCATGCTTTTGGTCATATTTTTAGAAATAAGAGAGCTGGACAGGTTTATGCTTGATTTCAGTGTTTTATGCAGGTTTTAAGATGAATTTGGTGAAAGAAGTGAAGAAGGATAGAGATGGAATCAGAAAAGACATCAAAAAGTGCAAAAGGAGAAGTCGCAACTACCGCTCAGCGGCAGTTTACCGTTGAGGGGTGAAAAGGCCGCTGATACATGCTTTCTTTCATCATTAGTTAGGGTTTTTCCTCTTTGTTTAATGCTTGCTTTGTTTAACTCATTCATTGCCATGATCATTGATTTTGTTGATATGAGAACGTACGGGGAAATCTAGATCCGGGGAATTTCTCCCAATAGCATATTGGTTGCCTTTAAGCTCCTGCTCTTCAGAACTAATTACTAGGAATGCTAGGAATTGTATGAACTCGTAATTAAGGATAGGCCTTCTTGCAAGGTGATTTAGAGAGTGGCATTAACATTGATGAAAATAATGATGAATTCCTAAGGTATATGAGAGTGGATAAGATGAAATTGATAACCCCAACAACATACTCATCCATATAATTCATTACGTGTTTGTTTTACTCTTTTTGCCATTGATCAAACTCATGCATACATGTTTAATTATTGCCTTTTGCATTAAAACCCTACAATTAATCGTTCACAAGTCTTAAATAATCAACAAATCAGATAACTAACTAGCCCGTGAGTCCTTTGTGAAAACGATACTTGGTCTTACCTAATTTTAATACTTGATACGATTCGGTCACACTTGCTGAGGGTTAAACAAGTTTGTGGCGTCGTTTTTCGATGTTCATAAATTTGTCATCAGTCCACTCCATACACTTCGTCGACTTCTTCAACTTCATCCACTTCGTCCACCTAGTCAACTTCGTCCACTTCGTCAACTTTGTCCACTTCGTACACTTCGTCCACTTCCTCTACTTTGTCCACTTCGTCCACTTAGTCCACTTCGTCCACTTAGTAAACTTCGTCCACTTAGTAAACTTCGTCCACTTCGTCAACTTCGTCCACCTTGTCAACTTCGTCCACTTCGTCAGCTTCGTCCACTCCGTACACTTTGTCCACTTCTTCAACTTCGTCTACTTCGTCCACCAAGTCAACTTCGTCCACTTCGTCAACTTCGTCTAATTCGTCGACTTCGTCCACTTCTTCAACTTCGTACAATTCGTCAACTTCGTCCACTTCGTCCACTAAGTCAACCTAGTCCACTTCGTCCACTTCGTCCACTTCTTCCACTTTTTCCACTTCATCCACTTCGTCCACTTCGTCAACTTCGTCCACCTTGTCAACTTCGTCCACTTTGTCAGCTTCGTCCACTCCGTACACTGTGTCAATTTCTTCAACTTCGTCCACTTCGTCCACCTAGTCAACTTCGTCTACTTCGTAAACTTCGTCCACTTCGTCAACTTCGTCCACTTCGTACACTTCGTCCACTTGGTCCACTTCCTACACTTCGTCCACTTTGTCCACTTCGTCCACTAAGTCCACTTCTTCCACTTCGTGCACTTGTCCACTTCGTCCACTTCGTCGATTTTGTCCACTTCGTCCACTAAGTAAACCTCGCTCAGTTCGTCCACTTCTTCCACTTCATCCACTTGGTCCACTTGGTCTACTTCGTCCACTTCCTCCACTTTGTTCACTTCGTCCACTAAGTCCACTTTTCCACTTCGTCCACTCGTCCACTTCGTCCACTTCGTCCACTTTGTGCACTTCGTCCACTAACCTCGCTCAGTACGTCCACTTCTTCCACTTCTTTCACTTCGTCCACTTCATCCACTTCGTCAACTTCGTCCACTTCGTCCAAGTCGTCCACTTCCTCCACTTCCTACACTTCCTTCACTTCCTCCACTTCCTCCACTTTGTCTACTTCGTCCACTTAGTCCAGTTCGTCCACTTCGTCAACTTCGTCCACTTCGTCAACTTCGTCCACCTAGTCAACTTCATCCACTTCGTCGAATTTCTCCACTTCTTCCACTTCGTCCACTAAGCCCACCTCGTCCACTTCGTCAACTAGTTCCACTTCGTCCAATTCGTTCACTTCGTCCACTTCTTCCACTTCGTCCAATTCGTCCACTTACTCCACTTCCTCCACTTCCTCAACCTCCTCAACTTTGTCTACTTCGTCCACTTAGTCCACTTTTTCCACCAAGTCAACTTCGTCCACTTCGTCAACTTCGTCAACTTCGTCCACTTCGTCTAATTCGTCGACTTCGTCCACTTCTTCAACTTCGTACAATTCGTTAACTTCATCCACTTCGTCCACTTCGTCAACTTCGTCCACTTCGTCTAATTCGTCGACTTCGTCCACTTCTTAAACTTCGTACAATTCGTCAACTTCGTCCACTTCGTCCACTAAGTCAACCTAGTCCACTTCGTCCTCTTCTTCCACTTATTCCACTTCATCCACTTCGTCCACCTTGTCAACTTCGTCCACTTCGTCAGCTTCGTCCACTCCGTACACTGTGTCAACTTCTTCAACTTCGTCCACCTAGTCAACTTCGTCCACTTCGTCAACTTCGTCCACTTCGTCAACTTTGTCCACTTCGTCAACTTCGTCCACTTCGTACACTTCGTCCACTTGGTCCACTTCCTACACTTCCTCCACTTTGTCCACTTCGTCCACTAAGTCCACTTCTTCCACTTCGTGCACTCGTCCACTTCGTCCACTTTGTCGACTTTGTCCACTTCGTCCACTAAGTAAACCTCGCTGAGTTCGTCCACTTCTTCCACTTCATCCACTTGGTCCACTTGGTCTACTTCATCCACTTCGTCCACTTCTTCCACTTTGTTCACTTCTTCCACTAAGTCCACTTTTCCACTTCGTGCACTCGACCACTTCGTCCACTTTGTGCACTTCGTCCACTAAGTCCACCTCGCTCAGTACGTCCACTTCTTCCACTTCGTCCACTTCATCCACTTCGTCAACTTCGTCCGCTTCGTCCAAGTCGTCCACTTCCTCCACTTCCTCCACTTTGTCAACTTCGTCCACTTCGTCCACTTCGTCGACTTAGTCCGCTTCGTCCACTTCGTCAACTTCGTCCACTTCGTCAACTTTGTCCACTTCGTCAACTTCGTCCACCTAGTCAACTTCATCCACTTCGTCGAATTTGTCCACTTCTTCCACTTCGTCCACTAAGCCCACCTCGTCCACTTCGTCCACTTCTTCCACTTCGTCCACTTCGTCCACTTCTTCTACTTTGTCCACTTCGTCCAATTCATCCACTTACTCCACTTCCTCCACTTCCTCCACTTCCACCACCTCCTCAACTTTGTCCACTTCGTCCACTTCGTCCACTTAGTCCATTTTGTCCACCAAGTCAACTTCGTCCACTTCGTCAACTTCGTCTAATTCGTCGACTTCGTCCACTTCTTCAACTTCGTACATTTCGTCAACTTCGTCCACTAAGTCATCCTCGTCCACTTCGTCCACTTCTTCCACTTCTTCCACTTCATCCACTTCGTCCACTTCGTCAACTTCGTCCACTTCGTCCACCTTGTAAAATTCGTCCACTTCGTCAGCTTCGTCCACTCCTTACACTGTGTCAACTTCTTCAACTTCGTCCACTTCGTCCACCTAGTCAACTTCGTCCACCTAGTCAACTTCGTCCACTTTGTCAAGTTCGCCCACTTCGTACACTTCGTCCACTTGGTCCACTTCCTACACTTCCTCCACTTTGTCCACTTCGTCCACTAAGTCCACTTCTTCCACTTCGTGCACTCGTCCACTTCGTCCACTTCGTCGATTTTGTCCACTTCGTCCACTAAGTAAACCTTGCTCAGTTCGTCCACTTCTTCCACTTCATCCACTTGGTCCACTTGGTCTACTTCGTCCACTTCCTCCACTTCCTCCACTTTGTTCACTTCGTCCACTAAGTCCACTTTGTCCACTTTTCCACTTCGTGCACTCGTCCACTTTGTGCTCTTCGTCCACTAAGTCCACCTCGCTCAGTACGTCCACTTCTTCCACTTCTTTCACTTCGTCCACTTCGTCAACTTCATTCACTTCGTCCAAGTCGTCCACTTCCTCCACTTCCTACACTTCCTCCACTTCGTCCACTTTGTCCACTTCCTCCACTTCGTCCACTCAGTCCACTTCGTCCACTTCGTCAACTTCGTCCACCTAGTCAACTTCATCCACTTCGTCGAATTTGTCCACTTCTTCCACTTCGTCCACTAAGCCCACCTCGTCCACTTCGTCCACTTCGTCCACTTCTTCTACTTCGTCCACTTCGTTCACTTCGTCCACTTCTCCCACTTCGTCCACTTGGTCCAATTCGTCCACTTACTCCACTTCCTCCACTTCCTCCACTTCCTCCACTTCCTCCACCTCCTCAACTTTGTCCACTTTGTCCACTTAATCCACTTTTTCCACCAAGTCAACTTCGTCCACTTCGTCAACTTCGTCAACTTCGTCCACTTCGTCTAATTCGTCGACTTCGTCCACTTCTTCAACTTCGTACAATTCGTTAACTTCGTCCACTTCGTCCACTAAGTCAACCTAGTCCACTTCTTCCACTTCTTCCATTTCATCCACTTCGTCAACTTCGTCCACTTCGTCTAATTCGTCGACTTCGTCCACTTCTTAAACTTCGTACAATTCGTCAACTTCGTCCACTTCGTCCATTAAGTCAACCTAGTCCACTTCGTCCTCTTCTTCCACTTATTCCACTTCATCCACTTCGTCCACCTTGTCAACTTCGTCCACTTCGTCAACTTCGTCCACTTCGTCAACTTCGTCCACTTCGTCCACTTGGTCCACTTCCTACACTTGCTCCACTTTGTCCACTTCGTGCACTCGTCCACTTCATCCACTTCATCGACTTTGTCCACTTCGTCCACTAAGTAAACCTCGCTCAGTTCGTCCACTTCTTCCACTTCATCCACTTGGTCCACCTGGTCTACTTCATCCACTTCGTCCACTTCCTCCACTTTGTTCACTTCTTCTACTAAGTCCACTTTTCCACTTCGTGCACTCGACCACTTCGTCCACTTTGTGCACTTCGTCCACTAAGTCCACCTCGCTCAGTACGTCCACTTCTTCCACTTCGTCCACTTCATCCACTTTGTCAACTTCGTCCACTTCGTCCAAGTCGTCCACTTCCTCCACTTCCTCCACTTCCTCCACTTCCTCCACTTTGTCCACTTTGTCCACTTCGTCCACTTCGTCCACTTAGTCCGCTTCGTCCACTTCGTCAACTTCGTCCACTTCGCCAACTTTGTCCACTTCGTCAACTTCGTCAACCTAGTCAACTTCATCCACTTCGTCGAATTTGTCCACTTCTTCCACTTCGTCCACTAAGCCCACCTCGTCCACTTCGTCCACTTCTTCCACTTCGTCCACTTCTTCCACTTTGTCCACTTCGTCCAATTCATCCACTTACTCCACTTCCTCCACTTCCTCCACTTCCACCACCTCCTCAACTTTGTCCACTTCGTCGACTTAGTCCATTTTGTCCACCAAGTCAACTTCGTCCACTTCGTCAACTTCGTCAACTTCGTCTAATTCGTCAACTTCGTCCACTTCTTCAACTTCGTACAATTCGTCAACTTCGTCCACTTCGTCCACTAAGTCATCCTCGTCCACTTCGTCCACTTCTTTCACTTCTTCCACTTCATCCACTTCGTCCACTACGTCCACCTTGTCAACTTCGTCCACTTCGTCAGCTTCGTCCACTCCGTACACTGTGTCAACTTCTTCAACTTCGTCCACCTAGTCAACTTCGTCCACTTTGTCAACTTCGCCCACTTCGTACACTTCGTCCACTTGGTCCACTTCCTACACTTCCTCCACTTTGTCCACTTTGTCCACTAAGTCCACTTCTTCCACTTCGTGCACTCGTCCACTTCGTCGATTTTGTCCACTTCGTCCACTAAGTAAACCTCGCTCAGTTCGTCCACTTCTTCCACTTCATCCACTTGGTCCACTTGGTCTACTTCGTCCACTTCCTCCACTTCCTCCACTTTGTTCACTTCGTCCACTAAGTCCACTTTGTCCACTTTTCCAATTCGTGCACTCGTCCACTTCGTCCACTTTGTGCACTTCGTCCACTAAGTCCACCTCGCTCAGTACGTCCACTTCTTCCACTTCTTTCACTTCGTCCACTTCGTCCACTTCGTCAACTTCATCCACTTCGTCCAAGTCGTCCACTTCCTCCACTTCCTACACTTCCTCCACTTCCTCCACTTTGTCCACTTCCTCCACTTCGTCCACTTAGTCCACTTCGTCCATTTCGTCAACTTTGTCCACCTAGTCAACTTCATCCACTTCGTCGAATTTGTCCACTTCTTCCACTTCGTCCACTAAGCCTACCTCGTCCACTTCGTCCACTTCTTCTACTTCGTCCCCTTCGTTCACTTCGTCCACTTCTCCCACTTCGTCCACTTCGTCCACTTGGTCCAATTCGTCCACTTACTCCACTTCCTCCACTTCCTCCACTTCCTCCACCTCCTCAACTTTGTCCACTTCGTCCACTTAGTCCACTTTTTCCACCAAGTCAACTTCGTCCACTTCGTCAACTTCGTCCACTTCGTCTAATTCGTCGACTTCGTCCAGTACTTCAACTTCGTACAATTCGTTAACTTCGTCCACTTCGTCCACTAAGTCAACCTAGTCCACTTCTTCCATTTCATCCACTTCGTCTACTTCGTCAACTTCGTCCACTTCGTCCACCTTGTCAACTTCGTCCACTTCGTCAGCTTCGTCCACTCCGTACACTGTGTCAACTTCTTCAACTTCGTACACCTAGTCATCTTCGTCCACTTCGTCAACTTCATCCACTTCGTCAACTTTGTCCACTTCGTACACTTCGTCCACTTGGTCCACTTCCCACACTTCCTCCACTTTGTCCACTTCGTCCACTAAGTCCACTTCTTCCACTTCGTGCACTCCTCCACTTCGTCCACTTCGTCGACTTTGTCCACTTCGTCCACTAAGTAAACCTCGCTCAGTTCGTCCACTTCTTCCACTTCATCCACTTGGTCCACTTGGTCTACTTCGTCCACTTCCTCCACTTCCTCCACTTTGTTCACTTCGTCGACTAAGTCAACTTTGTCCACTTTTCCACTTCGTGCACTCGTCCACTTCGTTTACTTCGTCCACTTTCTGCACTTCGTCCACTAAGTCGACCTCGCTCAGTACGTCCACTTCTTCCACTTCGTCCACTTCATCCACTTCGTCAACTTCGTCCACTTCGTCCAAGTCATCCACTTCCTCCACTTCCTACACTTCCTCCACTTCCTCGACATTGTCCACTTCGTCCACTTAGTCCACTTCGTCAACTTCGTCCACTTCGTCAACTTTGTCCACTTCGTCAACTTCGTCCACCTACTCAACTTCATCCACTTCGTCGAATTTGTCCACTTCTTCCACTTCGTCCACTAAGCCCACCTCGTCCACTTCGTCCACTTCTTCCACTTCGTCCACTTCGTCCACTTCTTCCACTTCGTCCAATTCGTCCACTTACTCCACTTCCTCCACTTCCTCCACCTCCTCAACTTTGTCCACTTCCTCCACTTAGTCCACTTTGTCCACCAAGTCAACTTCGTCCACTTCGTCAACTTCGTCAACTTCGTCTAATTCGTCGACTTCGTCGACTTCTTCAACTTCATACAATTCGTCAACTTCGTCCACTAAGTCAACCTAGTCCACTTCGTCCACTTCTTCCACCTCTTCCACTTCATCCACTTCGTCAACTTCGTCAACTTCGTCCACCTTCTCAACTTCGTCCACTTCGTCAGCTTCGTCCACTCCGTACACTGTGTCAACTTCTTCAACTTCGTCCACTTCGTCCACCTAGTTAACTTCGTCCACTTCGTCAACTTCGTCCACTTCGTTAACTTCGTCCACTTCGTACACTTCGTCCACTTGGTCCACTTCCTACACTTCCTCCACTTTGTCAACTTTGTCCACTTAGTCCACTTCGTCCACTTAGTAAACTTCGTCAACTTCGTCCACTAAGTCCACTTTGTCCACTTCTTCCACTTCGTGCACTTTGTCCACTGCGTCCACTAAGTCCACCTCGCTCACTTCGTCCACTTCTTCCACTTCTTTCACTTTGTCTACTTAATCCACTTCCTCCACTTCCTACACTTCCTCCACTTCGTCCACTTTGTCCACTTCCTCCACTTCGTCCACTTCGTCCACTTCGTTAACTTCGTCCACGTCGTCAACTTCGTCCACTTCGTCAACTTTGTCCACTTCGTCAACTTCGTCCACCTAGTCAACTTCGTCCACTTCGCATATTTAGTCCACTTTGTCCACTACGTACACTTTGTCCTCTCCGTCCACTTCGTCCAATTCGTCAACTTCCTCCACTTAGTCCACTTCGTCCACTTCTACTACTTAGTCCATTTCTTCCACTTAGGCAATTCGTCCACTTCGTGAACTTCGTCCACTTCGTCGAATTCGTCCACTTCTTCCACTTCGTCCACTTCGTCCACTTCATCCACTTCTTCCACTTCGTCCAATTCGTCCACTTCCTCAACTTCCTCCACTTCCTCCACCTCCTCCACTTTGTCCACTTAGTCCACCTAGTCAACTTCGTCCACTTCGTCAACTGCGTCCATTTCGTCGACTTCGTCCAATTCGTCGACTTCGTCCACTTCGTCAACTTCGTCCACTAAGTCCACCTAGTCCACTTCGTCCACTTCATCCACTTCTTCCACTTCATCCACTTCGTCCACTTCGTCCCCTTCGTCCCCTTTGTCCACTTCGTCAACTTCGTCCACTTCGTCAACTTCTTCCACTTCGTCAACTTCTTCCACTACATCCACTAAGTCCACTTCGTCCACTTCGTCAACTTCGTCAACTTCGTCAACTTCGTCCACTTTGTCCACTACATACGCTTTGTCTACTTCGTCCACTTCGTCCAATTCGTCAACTTCCTCCACTTCGTCCACTTCCTCCACTTCGTCCACTTCCACTACTTAGTCCACTTCGTCTACTTAGGCAATTCGTCCACTTGGTCAACTTCGTCCAGTTCGTCGAATTCGTCCACTTCTTCCAATTCGTCAACTTCGTCCACTAAGCCCACCTCGTCCACTTCGTCCACATCTTCCACTTCGTCCACTTCGTGCACTTCGTGCACTTTATCCACTTTGTCCACTTCATCCACTTCATCCACTTCGTCCACTTTGTCCAATTCATCCACTTCCTCCACTTCCTCCACTTCCTCCACTTCCTCCACTTCCTCCACCTCCTCCACTTTGTCCACTTCCTCCACTTCGTCCTCTTAGTCCACTTCGTCCACCTATCCAACTTCTTCCACTTCGTCAACTTCGTCGACTTCGTCCAATTCGTCGACTTCGTCCACTTCTTCCACTTTGTCCACTTCGTCAACTTCGTCCACTTCGTCCACTAAGTCCACCTAGTCCACTTCGTCCACTTCTTCCACTTCTTTCACTTTGTCTACTTAATCCACTTCCTCCACTTCCTACACTTCCTCCACTTCGTCCACTTTGTCCACTTCCTCCACTTCGTCCACTTCGTCCACTTCGTTAACTTCGTCCACGTCGTCAACTTCGTCCACTTCGTCAACTTTGTCCACTTCGTCAACTTCGTCCACCTAGTCAACTTCGTCCACTTCGCCAATTTAGTCCACTTTGTCCACTACGTACACTTTGTCCACTCCGTCCACTTCGTCCAATTCGTCAACTTCCTCCACTTAGTCCACTTCGTCCACTTCTACTACTTAGTCCATTTCTTCCACTTAGGCAATTCGTCCACTTCGTGAACTTCGTCCACTTCGTCGAATTCGTCCACTTCTTCCACTTCGTCCACTTCGTCCACTTCATCCACTTCTTCCACTTCGTCCAATTCGTCCACTTCCTCAACTTCCTCCACTTCCTCCACCTCCTCCACTTTGTCCACTTAGTCCACCTAGTCAACTTCGTCCACTTCGTCAACTGCGTCCATTTCGTCGACTTCGTCCAATTCGTCGACTTCGTCCACTTCGTCAACTTCGTCCACTAAGTCCACCTAGTCCACTTCGTCCACTTCGTCAACTTCGTCCACTAAGTCCACCTAGTCCACTTCGTCCACTTCATCCACTTCTTCCACTTCATCCACTTCGTCCACTTCGTCCCCTTCGTCCCCTTTGTCCACTTCGTCAACTTCGTCCACTTCGTCAACTTCTTCCACTTCGTCAACTTCTTCCACTACATCCACTAAGTCCACTTCGTCCACTTCGTCAACTTCGTCAACTTCGTCAACTTCGTCCACTTTGTCCACTACATACGCTTTGTCTACTTCGTCCACTTCGTCCAATTCGTCAACTTCCTCCACTTCGTCCACTTCCTCCACTTCGTCCACTTCCACTACTTAGTCCACTTCGTCTACTTAGGCAATTCGTCCACTTGGTCAACTTCGTCCAGTTCGTCGAATTCGTCCACTTCTTCCAATTCGTCAACTTCGTCCACTAAGCCCACCTCGTCCACTTCGTCCACATCTTCCACTTCGTCCACTTCGTGCACTTCGTGCACTTTATCCACTTTGTCCACTTCATCCACTTCATCCACTTCATCCACTTCATCCACTTCGTCCACTTTGTCCAATTCATCCACTTCCTCCACTTCCTCCACTTCCTCCACTTCCTCCACTTCCTCCACCTCCTCCACTTTGTCCACTTCCTCCACTTCGTCCTCTTAGTCCACTTCGTCCACCTATCCAACTTCTTCCACTTCGTCAACTTCGTCGACTTCGTCCAATTCGTCGACTTCGTCCACTTCTTCCACTTTGTCCACTTCGTCAACTTCGTCCACTTCGTCCACTAAGTCCACCTAGTCCACTTCGTCCACTTCTTCCACTTCTTTCACTTTGTCTACTTAATCCACTTCCTCCACTTCCTACACTTCCTCCACTTCGTCCACTTTGTCCACTTCCTCCACTTCGTCCACTTCGTCCACTTCGTTAACTTCGTCCACGTCGTCAACTTCGTCCACTTCGTCAACTTTGTCCACTTCGTCAACTTCGTCCACCTAGTCAACTTCGTCCACTTCGCCAATTTAGTCCACTTTGTCCACTACGTACACTTTGTCCACTCCGTCCACTTCGTCCAATTCGTCAACTTCCTCCACTTAGTCCACTTCGTCCACTTCTACTACTTAGTCCATTTCTTCCACTTAGGCAATTCGTCCACTTCGTGAACTTCGTCTACTTCGTCGAATTCGTCCACTTCTTCCACTTCGTCCACTTCGTCCACTTCATCCACTTCTTCCACTTCGTCCAATTCGTCCACTTCCTCAACTTCCTCCACTTCCTCCACCTCCTCCACTTTGTCCACTTAGTCCACCTAGTCAACTTCGTCCACTTCGTCAACTGCGTCCATTTCGTCGACTTCGTCCAATTCGTCGACTTCGTCAACTTCGTCCACTAAGTCCACCTAGTCCACTTCGTCCACTTCGTCAACTTCGTCCACTAAGTCCACCTAGTCCACTTCGTCCACTTCATCCACTTCTTCCACTTCATCCACTTCGTCCACTTCGTCCCCTTCGTCCCCTTTGTCCACTTCGTCAACTTCGTCCACTTCGTCAACTTCTTCCACTTCGTCAACTTCTTCCACTACATCCACTAAGTCCACTTCGTCCACTTCGTCAACTTCGTCAACTTCGTCAACTTCGTCCACTTTGTCCACTACATACGCTTTGTCTACTTCGTCCACTTCGTCCAATTCGTCAACTTCCTCCACTTCGTCCACTTCCTCCACTTCGTCCACTTCCACTACTTAGTCCACTTCGTCTACTTAGGCAATTCGTCCACTTGGTCAACTTCGTCCAGTTCGTCGAATTCGTCCACTTCTTCCAATTCGTCAACTTCGTCCACTAAGCCCACCTCGTCCACTTCGTCCACTTCGTGCACTTCGTGCACTTTATCCACTTTGTCCACTTCATCCACTTCATCCACTTCATCCACTTCGTCCACTTTGTCCAATTCATCCACTTCCTCCACTTCCTCCACTTCCTCCACTTCCTCCACCTCCTCCACTTTGTCCACTTCCTCCACTTCGTCCTCTTAGTCCACTTCGTCCACCTATCCAACTTCTTCCACTTCGTCAACTTCGTCGACTTCGTCCAATTCGTCGACTTCGTCCACTTCTTCCACTTTGTCCACTTCGTCAACTTCGTCCACTTCGTCCACTAAGTCCACCTAGTCCACTTCGTCCACTTCTTCCACTTCTTCCACTTCATCCACTTCGTCCACTTCGTCCCCTTCGTCCACTTCGTCCACTTCATCCAATTCGTCAACTTCGTCAACTTCGTCCACTTCCTCCACCTCCTCCACTTTGTCCACTTCGTCCACTTTCTCCACTTCGTCCACTTAGTCCACTTTGTCCACCTAGTCAACTTCGTCCACTTCGTCTAATTCGTCGACTTCGTCCACTTCTTCCACTTCGTCCACTTCGTCAACTTCGTCCACTTCGTCCACTAAGTCCACCTAGTCCACTTCGTCCACTTCTATCACTTCTTGCACTTCATCTACTTCGTCCACTAACTCCACCTAGTCCACTTTGTCCACTTCTTCCACTTCTTCCACTTCATCCACTTCGTCCCCTTCGTGTACTTTGTCCACTTCGTCCACTTCGTTCACTTCGTCCACTTCGTCCACTTCGTCAACTTCGTCCACTTCGCAACTTCTTCCATTTCATCACTAAGTCCACTTCGTCAACATCGTCCACTTCGTCCACTTCGTCAACGTCGTCCACTCCGTACACTTCCTCCACTTCTTCAACTTCGTCCACCTAGTCAACTTCGTCCACTTCGTCAACTTCGTCAACTTCGTCCACTTAGTCCACTTAGTCCACTTCGTCCACTTCGTCAACTTCGTCCACTTCGTCCCCTTCGTCTACCTTTTCAACTTCGTCCACTTCGTTAGCTTCGTCCACTCCGTACACTTCTTCACTTCTTCAACTTCGTCCATCTAGTCAACTTCGTCCACTTCGTCAACTTCGTGCACTTCGTCCACTTCCTACACCTCCTCCACTTTGTCCACTTCGTCCACTAAGTCCACTTCTTCCACTTCGTGCACTCGTCCACTTCGTCCACTTTGTCCACTTCCTCCACTTTGTCCACTTCCTCGACTAAGTAAACCTCGCTCAGTTCGTCCACTTCTTCCACTTCTTTCACTTCGTCCACTTGGTCCACTTCGTCCACTTCCTCCACTTCCTACACTTCCTCCACTTTGTCCACTTCGTCCACTTTGTCCACTTATTCCACTTCGTGCACTCGTCCACTTCGTCCACTTCGTCCACTTTGTCCACTTCGTCCACTAAGTCCACCTCGCTCAATTCGTCCACTTCTTCCACTTCTTTCACTTCGTCCACTTGGTCCACTTCGTCCACTTCGTCTGCTTCGTCCACTTTGTCCCCTCCGTACACTTCGTCCACTTCGTCCATCTAGTCAACTTCGTCCACTTCGTCAACTTCGTCCACTTCGTCAACTTCGTCCACTTCGTCCATGTCGTCCACTTCCTACACTTACTCCACTTTGTCCACTTCGTCCACTAAGTCCACCTCGCTCAATTCGTCCACTTCTTTCACTTCGTCCACTTCCTCCATTTGCTTCACTTCGTCCACTTCCTCCACTTCGTCCAAGTGGTCCACTTCCTCCACTTCCTACACTTCCTCCACTTCCTCCACTTTGTCCACTTCGTCCACTTCGTCCACTTAGTCCACTTCGTCCACTTCGTCAACTTCATCCACTTCGTCAACTTTGTCTACTTCGTCAACTTCGTCCACTTCGTCAACTTTGTCTACTTCGTCAACTTCGTAAACCTAGTCAAGTTCATCCACTTCGTCGAATTCGTCCACTTCTTCCACTTCGTCCACTAAGCCCACCTCGTCCACTTCGTCCACTTCTTCCACTTCGTCCACTTCGTTCACTTTGTCTACTTCATCCACTTCGTCCACTTCGTCCAATTCGTCCACTGCCTCCACTTCCTCCACCTCCTCCACTTTGTCCACTTCGTCCACTTAGTCCACTTTGTCAACCAAGTCAACTTCGCCCACTTCGTCAACTTCGTCCACTTCGTCAACTTCGTCGACTTCGTCTAATTCGTCGACTTCGTCCACTTCTTCAACTTCGTCCAATTCGTCAACTTCGTCCACGAAGTCAATCTAGTCCACTTCTTACACTTCTTCCACTTCATCCACTTCGTCAACTTCGTCCACCTTGTCAACTTCGTCCACTTCGTAAGCTTCGTCCACTCCGTACACTGTGTCCACTTCTTCAACTTCGTCCACTTCCTCCACCTAGTCAACTTCATCCACTTCGTCAACTTCGTCCACTTCCTCCACTTTGTCAACTTTGTCCACTTAGTCCAGTTCGTCCACTTAGTAAACTTCGTCCAATTCATCAACTTCGTCCACTAAGTCCACTTTGTCCACTTCTTCCACTTTGTGCACTTTGTCTACTTCGTCCACCAAGTCCTCCTCGCTCACTTCCTCCACTTCTTCCACTTCTTTCACTTCGTCCACTTAATCCACTTCCTCCTCTTCCTACACTTCCTCCACTTTGTCCACTTCGTCTACTTCATCCACTTCGTCCATTTCGTCCACTTCGTCCACTTCGTCCACTTCGTCCACTTCGCCCACTTCGTCCACTTCGTCAACTTCGTCCACGTCGTCAACTTCGTCCACTTCGTCAACTTTGTCCACTTCGTCAACTTCGTCTACCTAGTCAACTTCGTCCACTTCGTCAACTTTGTCCACTACGTACACTTTGTCCACTTCGTCCAATTCGTCAACTTCCTCCACTTCCTCCACTTCCTCCACTTCGTCCACTTCGTCCACTTCTACTACTTAGTCCATTTCGTCCACTTAGCCAATTCGTCCACTTCGTCAACTTCGTCCACTTTGTCGAATTCGTCCACTTTTTCCACTTTGTCCACTAAGCCCACCTCGTCTAGTTCGTCCAATTCGTCCACTTCCTCCACTTCCTCCACCTCCTCCACTTTGTCCACTTCGTCCACTTCATTCACTTCGTCCACTTAGTCTACTTCGTTCACCTAGTCAACTTCGTCCACTTCGTCAACTTCGTCTACTTCGTCCAATTCTTCCACTTCGTCCACTCCGTCCACTTCTTCTACTTCGTCCACTTCGTAAACTTCGTCCACTTCGTGCACTAAGTCCACCTAGTCCACTTCGTCCACTTCTTCCACTTCTTCCATTTCATCCACTTCGTCCCCTTCGTCCACTTCGTCCACATCGTCCACTTCGTCAACTTCGTCCACTTAGTCAACTTCTTCCACTTTGTCAACTTCTTCCACTTCATCTACTAAGTCCACTTCGTCCACTTCGTCAACTTCGTCCACTTCGTCAACTTCGTCCACTTCGTCTACCTTGTCAACTTCGTCCACTTCGTCAGCTTCGTCCACTCCGTCCACTCCGTCCACTCCGTACACTTCGTCCACTTCACCCACTTCGTCCACTTCGTCCAATTCGTCCACTTCCTCCACTTCCTCCACTTCCTCCACCTCCTCCACTTTGTCCACTTCGTCCACTTCGTCCACTTAGTCCACTTTTTCCACCAAGTCAACTTCGTCCACTTCGTCAACTTCGTCAACTTCGTCGACTTCATCTAATTCGTCTAATTCGTCGACTTCGTCCACTTCGTCCACTTCTTCAACTTCGTCCAATTCGTCAACTTCATCCACTTCGTCCACTAAGTCAACCTAGTCCACTTCGTCCACTTCTTCCACTTCATCCACTTCGTCAACTTCGTCCACTTCGTCCACCTTGTCAACTTCGTCCACTCCGTACACTGTGTCCACTTCTTCAACTTCGTCCACTTCCTCTACCTAGTCAACTTCGTCCACTTCCTCCACTTTGTCAACTTTGTCCACTTCGTCCACTTAGTAAACTTCGTCCACTTCATCAACTTCGTCCACTAAGTCCACTTTGTCCACTTCTTCCACTTCGTGCACTTTGTCTACTTTGTCCACTTCGTCCACCAAGTCCACCTCGCTCACTTCGTCCACTTCTTCCACTTCTTTCACTTCGTCCACTTAATCCACTTCTTCCACTTCCTCCATTTTGTCCACTTCGTCCCCTTTGTCCCCTTCGTCCACTTTGTCCACTTCGTCCACTTCGTCAACTTCGTCCACGTCGTCAACTTTGTCCACTTCGTCAAGTTTGTCCACTTCGTCAACTTCGTCCACCTAGTGAACTTCGTCCAGTTCGTCAACTTCGTCCACTACGTAAACTTTGCCCACTTCGTCCACTTCGTCCAATTCGTCAACGTCCTCCACTTCCTCCACTTCGTCCACTGCGACAACTTCCTCCACTTCGTCGAAGTCGTCCACTTCTTCCACTTCTTCCACTTTGTCCACTAAGCCCTCCTCATCCACTTTGTCCACATCTTCCACTTCCTCCACTTCCTCCACTTCATCCGCTTCGTCCACTTTGTGAAATTCGTCCACTTCCTCCACTTCCTCCACCTCCTCCACTTTGTCCACTTCGTCCACTTCCTCCATTTTCTCCACTTAGTCCACTTCGTTCAGCTAGTCAACTTCGTCCACTTCGTCAACTTCGTCCACTTCGTCCAATTCGTCGACTTCGTCCACTCCGTCCACTTTGTCCACATCTTCTACTTCGCCCACTTCGTCAACTTCGTCCACTAAGCCCACTTCGTCCACTTCTTCCACTTCTTCCACTTCATCCACTTCGTCCACTTTGTCCCCTTCGTCCACTTCGTCAACTTCGTCCACTTCATCAACTTCTTCCACTTCGTCAACTTCTTCCACTTCATCCACTAAGTCCACTTCGTCAACTTCGTCAACTTCGTCCACTTCGTCCACTTTGTCTACCTTGTCAACTTCGTTCACTTCGTCAGCTTCGTCCATTCCGTACACTTCGACCACTTCTTCACCTTCGTCCACCTAGTCAACTTCGTCCACTTCGTCAACTTCGTCCACTTCGTCCACTTCGTCTTCCTTGTCCACTTCGTCCACTTCGTCAGCTTCGTCCACTCCGTACACTTCGTCCACTTCTTCAACTTCGTCCACTTCTTCAACTTCGTCCATCTAGTCAACTTCGTCCACTTGGTCCACTTCCTACACATCCTCCACTTTGTCCACTTCGTCCACTAAGTCCACTTCTTCCACTTCGTGCACTCGTCCACTTCGTCCACTTCGTCCACTTTGTCCACTTCGTCCACTTCGTCCACTAAGTAAACCTCGCTCAGTTCGTCCAATTCCTCCACATCATTCACTTCGTCCACTTGGTCCACTTGGTCTACTTCGTCCACTTCGTCCACTTCCTACACTTCCTCCACTTTGTTCACTTCGTCCACTTAGTCCACTTTTCCACTTCGTGCACTCGTCCACTTCGTCCACTTTGTGCACTTCGTCCACTAAGTCCACCTCGCTCAGTTCGTCCACTTCTTCAACTTCTTTCACTTCGTCCACTTCGTCCACTTCGTCAACTTCGTCCAAGTCGTCCACTTCCTCCACTTCCTACACTTCCTCCACTTCCTCCACTTTGTCCACTTCGTCCACTTAGTCCAATTCGTCCACTTCGTCCACTTCGTCAACTTCGTCCACTTCATCAACTCTGTCCACTTCTTCCACTTCGTCCACTAAGCCCACCTCGTCCACTTCGTCCACTTCTTCCACTTCGTCCACTTCGTTCACTTCGTCCACTTCTTGCACTTCGTCTACTTCGTCCAATTCGTCCACTTACTCCACTTCCTCCACTTCCTCAACTTCCTCTACCTCCTCCACTTTGTCCACTTCGTCCACTTAGTCCACTTTGTCCACCAAGTCAACTTCGTCCACTTCGTCAACTTCGTCAACTTTGTCCACTTCGTCAACTTCGTCCAATAAGTCCACTTTGTCCACTTCTTCCACTTCGTGCACTTTGTCCACTTCGTCCACTAAGTCCACCTCGCTCACTTCGTCCACTTCTTCCACTTCTTTCACTTAGTCCACTTAATCCACTTCCTTCACTTCCTACACTTCCTCCACTTCCTCCATTTTGTCCACTTCGTCCACTTTGTCCACTTCGTCCACTAAGTCCACTTTGTCCACTTTTCCACTTCGTGTAGTCGTCCACTTTGTGCACTTCGTCCACTAAGTCCACCTCGCTCAGGTCATCCACTTCTTCCACTTCTTTCACTTCGTCCACTTCATCCACTTCGTCAACTTCGTCCACTTCGTCCAATTCGTCCATTTCCTCCACTTCCTACACTTCCTCCAATTCCACCACTTTGTCCACTTCGTCCACTTAGTCCACTTCGTCCACTTCGTTAACTTCGTCAACTTTGTCCACTTCGTCAACTTCGTCGACCTAGTCAACGTCATCCACTTCGTCGAATTCGTCCAATTCGTCCAATTCTTCCACTTCGTCCACTAAGCTCACCTCGTCCACTTCGTCCACTTCTTCCACTTTGTCCACTTCGTTCACTTCGTCCACTTCTTCCACTTCTACAATTCGTCCACTTCCTCCACTTCCTCCACCTCCTCCACTTTCTCCACTTCGTCCACTTAGTCTACTTTGTCCACCAAGTCAACTTCGTCCACTTCGTCAACTTCGTCAACTTCGTCCACTTCGTCTAATTCGTCGACTTCGTCCATTTCTTCAACTTGGTCCAATTCGTCCACTTCGTCCACTTCGTCCACTTCGTCCACTAAGTCAACTTAGTCCACTTCGTCCACTTCTTCAACTTCTTCCACTTCATCCACTTCGTCTACTTCGTCAACTTCGTCCACTTCGTCCACCTTGTCAACTTCGTCCACTTCGTTAGCTTCGTCCACTCCGTACACTGTGTCAACTTCTTCAACTTCGTCCACTTCGTCCACTTCGTCCACCTATTCAACTTCGTCCACTTCGTCCAGCTATTCAACTTCGTCCACTTCGTCCACTTCCTAAACTTCCACCACTTTGTCAACTTTGTCCGCTTAGTCCCCTTCGTCCACTTAGTAAACTTCGTCAACTTCGTCCAATAAGTCCACTTTGTCCACTTCTTCCACTTCGTGCACTTTGTCCACTTCGTCCACTAAGTCCACCTCGCTCACTTCGTCCACTTCTTCCACTTCTTTCACTTAGTCCACTTAATGCACTTCCTCCACTTCCTACCCTTCCTCCACTTCCTCCATTTTGTCCACTTCGTCCACTTTGTCCACTTCGTCCACTAAGTCCACTTTGTCCACTTTTCCACTTCGTGTAGTCGTCCACTTTGTGCACTTCGTCCACTAAGTCCACCTCGCTCAGGTCGTCCACTTCTTCCACTTCTTTCACTTCGTCCACTTCGTCCACTTCGTCCAATTCGTCCAATTCGTCCATTTCCTCCAGTTCCTGCACTTCCTCCAATTCCTCCACTTTGTCCACTTCGTCCACTTAGTCCACTTTGTCCACTTCGTCAACTTTGTCCACTTCGTCAACTTCGTCGACCTAGTCAACTTCATCCACTTCGTCGAATTCGTCCAATTCTTCCACTTCATCCACTAAGCTCACCTCGTCCACTTCGTCCACTTCTTCCACTTTGTCCACTTCGTTCACTTCGTCCACTTCTTCCACTTCGTCCAATTCGTCCACTTCCTCCACTTCCTCCACCTCCTCCACTTTGTCCACTTCGTCCACTTAGTCCACTTTGTCCACCAAGTCAACTTCCTCCACTTCGTCAACTTCGTCCACTTTGTCCACTTTGTCCACTTCGTCTACTTCGTCAACTTCGTCCACTTCGTCCACCTTGTCAACTTCGTCCACTTCGTCACCTTCGTCCACTCCGTACACTTCGTCCACTTCTTCAACTTCGTCCATCTAGTTAACTTCGACCACTTCGTCAACTTCGCCCACTTCCTCCACTTCCTACACTTTGTCCACTTCGTCTACTAAGTCCACTCTGTCCACTTCTTCCACCTCGTGGACTCGTCCATTTCGTCCACTTCGTCCACTTTGTCCACTTCGTCCACTAAGTCCACCTCGCTCAATTCGTCCACTTCTTCTGCTTCTTTCAATTCGTCCACTTCGTCAACTTCATCCACTTCGTCCAAGTCGTCCACTTCCTACACTTCCTCCACTTCCTCCACTTTGTCCATTTCTTCCACTTCGTCCACTTAGTCCACTTCGTCCACTTCGTCAACTTCGTCAACTTTGTCCACTTCGTCAACTTCGTCCACCTTGTCAACTTCGTCCTCTTCGTCGATTTCGTCCACTTCGTCGAATTCGTCCACTTCTTCCACTTCGTCCACTAAGCCCACCTCGTCCACTTCGTCCACTTCTTCCACTTCGTCCATTTCGCCCACTTCGTCCACTTCCACCACTTCGTCTACTTCTTCCACTTCGTCCACTGCCTCCACTTCCTCCACTTCCTCCACCTTTTCCACCGTGTCCACTTCGTCCACTTAGTCCACTTCGTCCACCTAGTCAACTTCGTCCAATTCGTCGACTTCGTCCACTTCGTCAACTTCTTCCACTTCGTCCACTTCGTCAACTTCGTCCACTAAGTCAACCTAGTCCACTTCGTCCACTTCTTCCACTTCATCCACTTCGTCCACTTCGTTCTCTTCGTCCACTTCGTCAAAGTCGTCCACTTCCTCCACTTCCTACACTTCCTCCACTTCCTCCACTTTGTCCACTTTGTCCACTTCGTCCACTAAGTCCACTTTGTCAACTTCGTCCACTTCGTCAACTTTGTCCACTTCGTCCACCTTGTCAACTTCTTCCACTTCGTCGAATTCGTCCACTTTTTCCATTTCGTCCACTAAGCCCACCCTGTCCACTTCGTCCACTTCTTCCACTTCGTCCACTTCGTTCACATCGTCCACTTCGTCCACTTTCACCACTTCGTCTACTTCGTCCAACTTGTCCACTTCCTCCACTTCCTCCATTTCCTCCACCTTTTCCACTTTGTCCACTTCGTCCACCTAGTCAACTTCGTCCACTTCGTCAACTTCGTCCACTTCATCCAATTCGTCGACTTCGTCCACTTCGTCAACTTCTTCCACTTCGTCAACTTCTTCCACTTCGTCAACTTCGTCCACTAAGTCAACCTATTCCACTTCGTCCAATTCGTCTACTTCCTCCACTTCCTCCGCTTTGTCCACTTCGTCCACTTTGTCCACTTAGTCCACTTCGTCCACCAAGTCAACATCGTCCACTTCGTCCACTTCGTCAACTTCGTCCACTTCGTCGAATTCGTCCACTTCTTCCACTTCGTCCACTTCTTCCACTTCGTCCACTTTGTCCACTAAGCCCACCTAGTCCACTTCGTCCTCATCTTCCACTTTGTCCACTTCGTCCACTTCATCCACTTCTTCCACTTCGTCCAATTCGTCCACTTCATCCACTTCCTCCACTTCCTCCACCTCCTCCACTTTGTCCACTTCGTCCACTTAGTCCACCTAGTCACCTTCGTCCACTTCGTCAACTACGTCCATTTCGTCGACTTCGTCCAATTCGTCGACTTCGTCCACTTCGTCCACCTCGTCAACTTCGTCCACTAAGTCTACCTACTCCACTTCGTCCACTTCTTCAACTTCTTCCACTTCATCCACTTCGTCCCCTTCGTCCACTTCATCCACTAAGCCCACCTCGTCCACTTCGTCAACTTCATTAACTTCGTCCACTTTGTCCACTTCGTCAACTTCGTCCACCTTGTCAACTTCGTCCACTTCGTCAGCTTCGTCCACTCCGTACACTTCGTCCACTTCTTCAACTTCGTCCATCTAGTTAACTTCGTCCACTTCGTCAACTTCGTCCACTTGGTCAACTTCGTCCACTTCGTCTACTTCCTACACTTTCTCTACTTTGTCCACTTCGTCTACTAAGTCCACTCTGTCCACTTCTTCCACTTCGTGCACTCGTCCATTTCGTCCACTTTCTCCACTTCGTCCACTAAGTCCACCTCGCTCATTTCGTCCACTTCTTCTGCTTCTTTCACTTCGTCCACTTCGTCAACTTCATCCACTTCGTCCAAGTCGTCCACTTCCTACACTTCCTCCACTTCCTCCACTTTGTCCATTTCGTCCACTTCGTCCACTTAGTTCACTTCGTCCACTTCGTCAACTTCGTCCACTTCGTCCACTTCGTCAACTTTGTCCACTTCGTCAACTTCGTCCACCTTGTCAACTTCGTCCACTTCGTCGAATTCGTCCACTTCGTCGAATTCGTCCACTTCTTCCACTTCGTCCACTAAGCCCACCTCGTCCACTTCGTCTACTTCTTGCACTTCGTCCACTTCCACCACTTCGTCTACTTCGTCCAACTCGTCCACTTCCTCCACTTCCTCCACCTTTTCCACCGTGTCCACTTCGTCCACTTAGTCCACTTCGTCCACCTAGTCAACTTCGTCCACTTCGTCAACTTCGTCCACTTCGTCAACTTCGTCCACTTCGTCCAATTCGTCGACTTCGTCCACTTCGTCAACTTCGTCAACTTCGTCCACTAAGTCAACCTAGTCCACTTCGTCCACTTCTTCCACTTCATCCATTTCGTCCACTTCGTCCCCTTCGTCCACTTCGTCCACTTCGTCAAAGTGGTCTACTTCCTCCACTTCCTACACTTCCTCCACTTCCTCCACTTTGACCACTTCGTTCACTTAGTCCACTTCGTCAACTTCGTCCACTTCGTCAACTTTGTCCACTTCGTCCACCTAGTCAACTTCGTCCACTTCGTCGAATTCGTCCACTTTTTCCATTTCGTCCACTAAGCCCACCCCGTCCACTTCGTCCACTTCGTTCACATCGTCCACTTCCACCACTTCGTCTACTTCGTCCAAGTTGTCCACTTCCTCCACTTCCTCCATTTCCTCCACTTCCTCCATTTCCTCCACCTTTTCCACTTCGTCCACTTCGTCAACTTCGTCCACTTCATCCAATTCGTCGACTTCGTCCACTTCGTCAACTTCTTCCACTTCGTCAACTTCGTCCACTAAGTCAACCTATTCCACTTCGTCCAATTCGTCTACTTCGTCCACTTCCTCCACTTTGTCCACTTCGTCCACTTCGTCCACTTTGTCTACTTAGTCCACTTCGTCCACCAAGTCAACTTCGTCCACTTTGTCAATTTCGTCAACTTCATCGACTTTGTCTAATTCGTCGACTTCGTCCACTTCTTCAACTTTGTCCAATTCGTCAACTTCGTCCACTAAGTCAACCTAGTCATCTTCTTTCACTTCTTCCACTTCATCCACTTCGTCCCCTTTGTCCACTTCGTCCACTTCGTCCACTTCGTCCAATTCGTCCACTTCCTCCACTTCCTCCACTTCCTCCACTTAGTCCACTTCGTCCACCTAGTCAACTTCATCCACTTCGTCAACTTCGTCCACTTCGTCCAATTTGTCGACTTCGTCCACTTCTTCCACATTGTCAACTTCGTCCACTAAGTCCACCTAGTCCACTTCGTCCACTTCTTCCACTTCTTCCACTTCATCCACTTCGTCCACTTCGTCCCCTTCGTCCACTTCCTACACTTGCTCCACTTTGTCCACTTCCTCCACTTAGTAAACTTCGTCCACTTCTTGCACTTCGTGCACTCGTCCACTTCGTCCACTTCGTCCACTTCGTCCACTTCGTCCACTTCGTCCACTTCGTCCACTTCGTCAAAGTCGTCCACTTCCTCCACTTCCTACACTTCCACCACTTCCTCCACTTTGCCCACTTCCTCCACTTAGTCCACTTCGTCCACTTCGTCAACTTCGTCCACTTCGTCAACTTTGTCCACTTCGTCAACTTCGTCCACCTTGTCAACTTCGTCCACTTCGTCGAATTCGTCCACTTCTTCCACTTCGTCCACTAAGCCCACCTCGTCCACTTCTTCCACATCGTCCACTTCGTTCACTTCGTCCACTTCGTCCACTTCCACCACTTTGTCTACTTCGTCCAACTCGTCCACTTCCTCCACTTCCTCCACCTTTTCCACTTTGTCCACTTCGTCAATTTCGTCAACTTCGTCCACTTCGACCAATTCGTCGACTTCGTCCACTTCGTCAACTTCTTCCACTTCGTCCACTTCGTCAACTTCGTCCACTAAGTCAACGTAGTCCACTTCGTCCACTTCTTCCACTTCATCCACTTCGTTCTCTTCGTCCACTTCGTCAAAGTCGTCCACTTCCTCCACTTCCTAAACTTCCTCCACTTCCTCCACTTTGTCCACTTCGTCCACTAAGTCCACTTTGTCAACTTCGTCCACTTCGTCAACTTTGTCCACTTCGTCCACCTTGTCAAGTTCGTCCACTTCGTCGAATTCGTCCATTTTTTCCATTTCGTCCACTAAGCCCACCCCGTCCACTTCGTCCACTTCTTCCACTTCGTCCACTTCGTTCACTTCGTCCACTTCGTCCACTTCCACCACTTCGTCTACTTCGTCTAACTCGTCCACTTCCTCCACGTCCTGCATTTCCTCCACCTTTTCCACTTTGTCCACTTTGTCCACTTCGTCCACTTAGTCCACCTAGTCAAGTTCGTCCACTTCATCAACTTCGTCCACTTCATCCAATTCGTCGACTTCGTGCACTTCGCCAACTTCTTCCACTTCGTCAATTTCGTCCACTAAGGCAACCTAGTCCACTTCGTCCAATTCGTCTACATCCTCCACTTCGTCCACTTCCTCCACTTTGTCCACTTCGTCCACTTCGGCCACTTCCTCCACTTTGTCCACTTCGTCCACTTTGTCCACTTAGTCCACTTCGTCCACCAAGTCAACTTCGTCCACTTTGTCAATTTCGTCAACTTCATCGACTTCGTCTAATTCGTCGACTTTGTCCACTTCTTCAACTTTGTCAAATTCGTCAACTTCGTCCACTTCCTCCACTAAGTCAACCTAGTCATCTTCTTCCACTTCTTCCACTTCTTCCACTTCATCCACTTCGTCCACTTCGTCCCCTTCGTCCACTTCCTCCACTTCGTCCAATTCGTCCACTTCCTCCACTTTGTCCACTTCCTCCACTTAGTCCACTTCGTCCACCTAGTCAACTTCATCCATTTCGTCAACTTCGTCCACTTCGTCCAATTTGTCGACTTCGTCCACTTCTTCCACATTGTAAACTTCGTCCACTTCGTCCACTAAGTCCACCTAGTCCACTTCGTCCACTTCTTCCACTTCTTCCACTTCATCCACCTCGTCCACTTCGTCCCCTTCGTCCACTTCCTCCACTTCCTCCACTTCCTACACTTGCTCCACTTTGTCCACTTCGTCCACTTAGTCCACTTCCTCCACTTAGTAAACTTCGTCCACTTCGTCCACTAAGTCCACTTCTTCCACTTCGTGCACTCGTCCACTTCGTCCACTTTGTCCACTTCGTCCACTAAGTCCACCTCGCTCAGTTCGTCCACTTCGTCCACTTCGTCCACTTCGTCCACTTCCTCCACTTCGTCCACTTCGCCTACTTCGTCCACTTCGTCCACTTCCTCCACTTTGTCCACTTTGTCCACTTCGTCAACTTCGTCCACTTCGTCAACTTCGTCCACTTCGTCAACTTCGTCCACTTGGTCAACTTCGTCCACTTCGTCAACTTTGTCGACTTCATCAACTTTGTCCACTTCGTCAACTTCGTCCACCATGTCAACTTCGTCCACTTCGTCGAATTCGTCCACTTCGTCCACTAAGTCCACCCCGTCCACTTCGTCCACTTCTTCCACTTCGTCCACTTCGTTCACTTTGTCCACTTCGTCCAATTCCACCACTTTGTCTACTTCGTCCAACTCGTCCACTTCCTCCACTTCCAAAACTTCCTCCACCTTTTCCACTTTGTCCACTTCGTCCACCTAGTCAACTTCGTCCACTTCGTCAACTTCGTCCACGTCGTCCAATTCGTCTACTTCGTCAACTTCTTCCACGTCGTCCACTTCGTCAACTTCGTCCACTTCGTCCACTAAGTCAACCTAGTCCACTTCGTCCACTTCTTCAACTTCTTCCACTTCATCCACTTCGTCCACTTCGTCCACTTCGTCAACTTCGTCCACTTCGTCAACTTTCTCCACTTCTTCAATTTCGTCCACCTAGTCCACTTCGTCAACTTTGTCCACTTCGTCAACTTCGTCCACCTTGTCAACTTCGTCCACTTCGTCGAATTCGTCCACTTCGTCGAATTCGTCCACTTCTTCCACTTCGTCCACTAAGCCCACCTCGTCCACTTCGTCTACTTCTTGCACTTCGTCCTCTTCGTTCACTTCGTCCACTTCCACCACTTCGTCTACTTCGTCCAACTCGTCCACTTCCTCCACTTCCTCCACCTTTTCCACCGTGTCCACTTCGTCCACTTAGTCCACTTCGTCCACCTAGTCAACTTCGTCCACTTCGTCAACTTCGTCCACTTCGTCAACTTCGTCCACTTCGTCCAATTCGTCGACTTCGTCAACTTCGTCAACTTCGTCAACTTCGTCCACTAAGTCAACCTAGTCCACTTCGTCCACTTCTTCCACTTCATCCATTTCGTCCACTTCGTCCCCTTCGTCCACTTCGTCCACTTCGTCAAAGTGGTCTACTTCCTCCACTTCCTACACTTCCTCCACTTCCTCCACTTTGACCACTTCGTTCACTTAGTCCACTTCGTCAACTTCGTCCACTTCGTCAACTTTGTCCACTTCGTCCACCTAGTCAACTTCGTCCACTTCGTCGAATTCGTCCACTTTTTCCATTTCGTCCACTAAGCCCACCCCGTCCACTTCTTCCACTTCGTTCACATCGTCCACTTCCACCACTTCGTCTACTTCGTCCAAGTTGTCCACTTCCTCCACTTCCTCCATTTCCTCCACTTCCTCCATTTCCTCCACCTTTTCCACTTCGTCCACTTCGTCAACTTCGTCCACTTCATCCAATTCGTCGACTTCGTCCACTTCGTCAACTTCTTCCACTTCGTCAACTTCGTCCACTAAGTCAACCTATTCCACTTCGTCCAATTCGTCTACTTCGTCCACTTCCTCCACTTTGTCCACTTCGTCCACTTCGTCCACTTTGTCTACTTAGTCCACTTCGTCCACCAAGTCAACTTCGTCCACTTTGTCAATTTCGTCAACTTCATCGACTTTGTCTAATTCGTCGACTTCGTCCACTTCTTCAACTTTGTCCAATTCGTCAACTTCGTCCACTAAGTCAACCTAGTCATCTTCTTTCACTTCTTCCACTTCATCCACTTCGTCCCCTTTGTCCACTTCGTCCACTTCGTCCACTTCGTCCAATTCGTCCACTTCCTCCACTTCCTCCACTTCCTCCACCGCCTCCACTTTGTCCACTTCGTCCACTTCCTCCACTTAGTCCACTTCGTCCACCTAGTCAACTTCATCCACTTCGTCAACTTCGTCCACTTCGTCCAATTTGTCGACTTCGTCCACTTCTTCCACATTGTCAACTTCGTCCACTAAGTCCACCTAGTCCACTTCGTCCACTTCTTCCACTTCTTCCACTTCATCCACTTCGTCCACTTCGTCCCCTTCGTCCACTTCCTACACTTGCTCCACTTTGTCCACTTCCTCCACTTAGTAAACTTCGTCCACTTCTTGCACTTCGTGCACTCGTCCACTTCGTCCACTTCGTCCACTTCGTCCACTTTGTCCACTTCGTCCACTAAGTCCACCTCGCTGAGTTCGTCCACTTCTTTCACTTCGTCCACTTCGTCCACTTGGTCCACTTCGTCCACTTCGTCCACTTCGTCCACTTCGTCAAAGTCGTCCACTTCCTCCACTTCCTACACTTCCACCACTTCCTCCACTTTGCCCACTTCCTCCACTTAGTCCACTTCGTCCACTTCGTCAACTTCGTCCACTTCGTCAACTTTGTCCACTTCGTCAACTTCGTCCACCTTGTCAACTTCGTCCACTTCGTCGAATTCGTCCACTTCTTCCACTTCGTCCACTAAGCCCACCTCGTCCACTTCTTCCACATCGTCCACTTCGTTCACTTCGTCCACTTCGTCCACTTCGTCCACTTCCACCACTTTGTCTACTTCGTCCAACTCGTCCACTTCCTCCACTTCCTCCACCTTTTCCACTTTGTCCACTTCGTCAATTTCGTCAACTTCGTCCACTTCGACCAATTCGTCGACTTCGTCAACTTCTTCCACTTCGTCCACTTCGTCAACTTCGTCCACTAAGTCAACCTAGTCCACTTCGTCCACTTCTTCCACTTCATCCACTTCGTTCTCTTCGTCCACTTCGTCAAAGTCGTCCACTTCCTCCACTTCCTAAACTTCCTCCACTTCCTCCACTTTGTCCACTTCGTCCACTAAGTCCACTTTGTCAACTTCGTCCACTTCGTCAACTTTGTCCACTTCGTCCACCTTGTCAAGTTCGTCCACTTCGTCGAATTCGTCCATTTTTTCCATTTCGTCCACTAAGCCCACCCCGTCCACTTCGTCCACTTCTTCCACTTCGTCCACTTCGTTCACTTCGTCCACTTCGTCCACTTCCACCACTTCGTCTACTTCGTCTAACTCGTCCACTTCCTCCACGTCCTGCATTTCCTCCACCTTTTCCACTTTGTCCACTTTGTCCACTTCGTCCACTTAGTCCACCTAGTCAAGTTCGTCCACTTCATCAACTTCGTCCACTTCATCCAATTCGTCGACTTCGTGCACTTCGCCAACTTCTTCCACTTCGTCAATTTCGTCCACTAAGGCAACCTAGTCCACTTCGTCCAATTCGTCTACATCCTCCACTTCGTCCACTTCCTCCACTTTGTCCACTTCGTCCACTTCGGCCACTTCCTCCACTTTGTCCACTTCGTCCACTTTGTCCACTTAGTCCACTTCGTCCACCAAGTCAACTTCGTCCACTTTGTCAATTTCGTCAACTTCATCGACTTCGTCTAATTCGTCGACTTTGTCCACTTCTTCAACTTTGTCAAATTCGTCAACTTCGTCCACTTCCTCCACTAAGTCAACCTAGTCATCTTCTTCCACTTCTTCCACTTCTTCCACTTCATCCACTTCGTCCACTTCGTCCCCTTCGTCCACTTCCTCCACTTCGTCCAATTCGTCCACTTCCTCCACTTCCTCCACTTTGTCCACTTCCTCCACTTAGTCCACTTCGTCCACCTAGTCAACTTCATCCATTTCGTCAACTTCGTCCACTTCGTCCAATTTGTCGACTTCGTCCACATTGTAAACTTCGTCCACTTCGTCCACTAAGTCCACCTAGTCCACTTCGTCCACTTCTTCCACTTCTTCCACTTCATCCACTTCGTCCACTTCGTCCCCTTCGTCCACTTCCTCCACTTCCTCCACTTCCTACACTTGCTCCACTTTGTCCACTTCGTCCACTTAGTCCACTTCCTCCACTTAGTAAACTTCGTCCACTTCGTCCACTAAGTCCACTTCTTCCACTTCGTGCACTCGTCCACTTCGTCCACTTTGTCCACTTCGTCCACTAAGTCCACCTCGCTCAGTTCGTCCCCTTCGTCCACTTCGTCCACTTCGTCCACTTCGTCCACTTCCTCCACTTCGTCCACTTCGCCTACTTCGTCCACTTCCTCCACTTTGTCCACTTTGTCCACTTCGTCAACTTCGTCCACTTCGTCAACTTCGTCCACTTGGTCAACTTCGTCCACTTCGTCAACTTTGTCGACTTCGTCAACTTTGTCCACTTCGTCAACTTCGTCCACCATGTCAACTTCGTCCACTTCGTCGAATTCGTCCACTTCGTCCACTAAGCCCACCCCGTCCACTTCGTCCACTTCTTCCACTTCGTCCACTTCGTTCACTTTGTCCACTTCGTCCAATTCCACCACTTTGTCTACTTCGTCCAACTCGTCCACTTCCTCCACTTCCAAAACTTCCTCCACCTTTTCCACTTTGTCCACTTCGTCCACCTAGTCAACTTCGTCCACTTCGTCAACTTCGTCCACATCGTCCAATTCGTCTACTTCGTCAACTTCTTCCACGTCGTCCACTTCGTCAACTTCGTCCACTTCGTCCACTAAGTCAACCTAGTCCACTTCGTCCACTTCTTCAACTTCTTCCACTTCATCCACTTCGTCCACTTCGTCCACTTCGTCAACTTCGTCCACTTCGTCAACTTTCTCCACTTCTTCAATTTCGTCCACCTAGTCCACTTCGTCGAATTCGTCCACTTCGTCCACTTCGTCCACTAGGCCCACCTCGTCCACTTCGTCCAATTCGTCCACTTCCTTACCTTCCTCCACTTCCTCCACATCCTCCATTTTCTCCACTTCGTCCACTTTGTCCACTTCATGCACCAAGTCAACTTCGTCCACTTCGTCAACTTCGTCGACTTCGTTTAATTCATCGACTTCGTCCACTTCGTTCACTTCTTCAACTTCGTCAAATTTGTCAACTTCGTCCACTTCATCCACCAAGTCAACCTAGTCCACTTCGTCCACTTCTTCCACTTCTTCCACTTCATCCACTTTGTCCACTTCGTCCCCTTCGTCCACTTCTTCCAATTCGTCCACTTCTGCCACTTCCTCCACCTCCTCCACTTTGTCCATTTGCTCCACTTCGTCCAGTTAGTCCACCTAGTCAACTTAGTCCACTTCGTCAACTTCGTCCACTTCGTCCAATTCGTCGACTTCGTCCACTTCTTCCACTTCATCCACTTCGTCAACTTCGTCCGTTTCGTCCACTAAGTCCACCTAGTCCACTTCGTCCACTTCTTCAGCTTCTTCCACTTCATCCACTTCGTCCACTTCCTCCACTTCGTCCACTTTGTCCACTTAGTCCACTTTGTCCACCAAGTCAACTTCGTCCACTTTGTCAATTTCGTCAACTTCATCGACTTCGTCTAATTCGTCGACTTTGTCCACTTCTTCAACTTTGTCAAATTCGTCAACTTCGTCCACTTCCTCCACTAAGTCAACCTAGTCATCTTCTTCCACTTCTTCCACTTCTTCCACTTCATCCACTTCGTCCACTTCGTCCCCTTCGTCCACTTCCTCCACTTCGTCCAATTCGTCCACTTCCTCCACTTCCTCCACTTCCTCCACTTTGTCCACTTCCTCCACTTAGTCAACTTCGTCCACCTAGTCAACTTCATCCACTTCGTCAACTTCGTCCACTTCGTCCAATTTGTCGACTTCGTCCACTTCTTCCACATTGTAAACTTCGTCCACTTCGTCCACTAAGTCCACCTAGTCCACTTCTTCCACTTCTTCCACTTCATCCACTTCGTCCACTTCGTCCCCTTCGTCCACTTCCTCCACTTCCTCCACTTCCTACACTTGCTCCACTTTGTCCACTTCGTCCACTTAGTCCACTTCCTCCACTTAGTAAACTTTGTCCACTTCGTCAACTTCGTCCACTAAGTCCACTTCTTCCACTTCGTGCACTCGTCCACTTCGTCCACTTTGTCCACTTCGTCCACTAAGTCCACCTCGCTCAGTTCGTCCACTTCTTTGACTTCGTCCACTTCCTCCACTTTGTCCACTTCGCCTACTTCGTCCACTTCGTCCACTTTGTCCACTTCGTCAACTTTGTCCACTTCGTCAACTTTGTCCACTTCGTCAACTTCGTCCACCTTGTCAACTTCGTCCACTTCGTCAACTTCGTCCACTTCGTCAACTTCGTCCACTTCGTCAACTTTGTCGACTTCGTCAACTTTGTCCACTTCGTCAACTTCGTCCACCTTGTCAACTTCGTCCACTTCGTCGAATTCGTCCACTTCGTCTGACACGCGGGTCGCGCCGCGTACAAATTCGATGCACGAAAATAATGCAGTATAGCTAGGATGTGACTCCTAGGTCGTCTCTCAAGGACCAATATTGTGGTTCAGTCTCAGATCACACACGAAGTGGGGGGGGGGGGGGGTTTGAAATGGTTATTTTTGCGATGAAAATTAAATGCGACTGAATTTTAAAAACGTTGAAATAAATACGATGAAGTAAAACGCAGTACAGTAAAACAAAATTAAAACGGTAAAAACGAAATTACTACAGTAAAAACGAATTTACAGCAACAGTAAACAACAAAATAAATCTGAACAGTAAAAACGAAAATACAGAAAAACAGAAAATACAGAAAACAGTAAATACAGAAAACAGTGAAAACAGAAAATTTTAGAAAACAGTAAAAACGAAAATACAGTAACATGAAACAGTAAAAATTAAATCTGGAACAGTAAAAACGAAAATACAGTAAAATAGAAAATACAGAAAACAGTAAAAACAGAAAACAGTAAAAACAGAAAAAGAAATTACAGCAGTAAATAATAACAGTGAAAACAATAAATACATAAATTCAAAATCAGTAAAACAGTAAAAGAAAAATACAGAAAACATAAAATATAGAAAATAGTAAAAACAGAAAATAGTAAAAATGAAAATACAGTAAAAAGTAAAAACATAAAACAGTAAAATTCAAATCTGAAAATAACATCAACATTACGGCGGCAAAACATTTAATCAAAACTACAGCTAATAATTTAACGTGCAATATTCAACAACACAGTGTAAGCAACAGTAAAAATTAAACGATAAACATACAACGATAAATATTAAATTGCAACAGAAATTAAATTACAACAACAAAATAAAATTGACAATTTAGTAACAGGAAATTAAATCACATTGTCTATTCAAATTAAAATTCATTACAACACAGAAAATTAAATTCGAACCGTACACCACAATTGGTAAACGTCTACTGTGCCAATCACCAACAGCTCCACCTCCTACTGCCGTGACTCCACACCAGTTCCAGCACTCAAAATACTTCTTTGAAAAGATAAAGAGACTACTACACTACTATTACATTTCTGAAAATCAAAACACTCTGCCTAAGCTTCTCTGGAAGAGAGAAAAACTCTCCCCAGACTGTGAACCTCGGACTCATACCACACACCTTCCTTTTATATCTTGGAAGTGAATGCTTCCTTCGCTGGAAATGCAGATGCAGTGGCGTGTGGTGCATGCTGCCTATGCCTTCCCTTCTGGTATACCATTACCATCCTTTTAAAATTAATTTCTTTCATAAATAAATAAGGTGGGGCCCTCCATTTTGTTACTTCCGCATGCTCTGCACACCAACTCTCGGTGGCTCAACACGTTCCAGATCTCTCATTTTTGAAGCCCATGCTTGGTTCTTGATGCTGTCCACCGTGTGAAGATAGCTGGCTGTGAAGGAGTTGGATGTGGACGGTGCTTCCAGCCGTGATTCTCCTGGTGGTTGCTGTTACTGGATTTACTACTGCAATGGAGAACGTGAGCTTCTCCATCCTCTGCTGCTGGATGTGCTCCTTCAACTCTGAATGACCACATCTCAACGCTCCTCTTTTCTTCTACCTTGCAAATAAACGAGTTCTCTTCTTCTAGCAAAATCAATCTCGTGAGCTCTCCTTTGGAAGGTGCAGTTTGCTTGCTCTTCCTCTCCCTTGGACGTATGCTGGACCGTGACAGCACCTCCAAATTGCTACTCCCTTTGGTAGTGGGTTCAAGCTGCTATCTCGGCCTCTCCCTCTGAACTTCATTCCATCCGTGATGCACTCCATCTGTTCTCCTTCTCATTTTCCAACAAACCATCAACGTGTTGGCATCACTGTTGTCCTGCTTCTGGTAGAACGCTGCTACTGCACCAAAGCTGGACGTTTAGCTCACACATCAACGCTGCCATGGCTGAAATTCTTCTTCTCTCTCAAGTGCAGCAAGGCCGTGAGCTTCCTTGAGCTTCACTTCTGACCGTGTCTCTCTTCATGCGTGCTGGATGTAGTGATGTGTTGAAGGAGTTCCTTCTCCTTGTAATGAGAATATAATGTGCTGGATGTGTTCATAGGCGGCGGCTGCTGGAATGTGAAGGTGTTGGATCAGCTGTTCCGTCTACCACCACATGCTTCTAGCCGTGACACTTGATGCTTCTACTGGACTGAGGGCATGTGAGAGTGCTGGAAGTGGAAAACCGAGACACCTTCTCCCCAACGTGCTGGACGGAGCTGTGCTGGAACGCTTCTTCTCCTTCTGGACTAACTACTACCAGGCCATGACACCACATCTTTGCTCCAGCTGCTTACTCCTTTCTCCAGCTCCTTCTTAAGTCATCACTGTCCAACCTTCATGGATGTGCAACTGCTGGATATTGCACCACCATCCAGCCATGCCATGGAAACACCTCCAAGCTGCTGTGACCGAGAAGAATTGTTGTACTGGACGTGGATGCTTCAAGGCTTCTCTGCTGGTTGCGTGAACTCTGGACTGCCATGCTGCTGTCCGTGCACACCACTTCTGCTATTCTGGATGACTGCTGAGATGTGAAGTCTGTCATGGCCGAGAGCTGCTGGCAAGAATGAATAAATGGACCGTGTGTTGTGTTTCTTCCAGCTTCACTTCTTCCAGTGGCTGTTGTTCTCTCTTCATAATGAAGCTCCAAAGCTTGCTTGACATGGAAGACCCCAAAGTCGGTGGCTGCTCATTCTCCTTCCAGCACATAACCGCACATACCTCCTATGCTGGACGAGACCGTACTGTTACAGCTCAAGGCCGAGAGTTACTTCCCTTGAGAAATATGACTTTCTTTGTAGTGGATGACCCATGCTATGAGCTTCTCTTTCCGTGCTGAGTTTTCACTTCTTCAACGTGTGTACGTGCAAGTATGGGCAGCTACACCTCTTCTACTCATTCCTTTTTGAAAGCAAATTGAAAATTCTTTCAATATTGTGGGCCATGATGCGTTCCCATCCACCACCAAGCTTTTCTAATCATGCTTGTACTCCTCTTTCACGTGCTGATGGAAAACCAAGAGACCCATATGCTTTGCTTCCATGTCACCATGCACCAACATTATATCAACGTGGCAAACCCCACGTTTCTTTGCACATGTCCAATTTGCAAATGAAAACTGAGAGCCATTAACTTGCGTGAGAAAATGTCTCGTTCAAATCAAACCGTGTGTTATTCTTCAGCACCTTCTAATTAATTGTTTCACCAAACAAATTAGTCCCTACATTTTATCCAATAATTTCCCAGTAATTACTAATGCAAATAATTAAGACAAATAATTCAAATTAATTAAAATTAGAATTATTGATCAATTTAAGCACAATTAGTAAAAACGGGGAAATACCGGACAATTAAGCACAATTTCCTGATTAATTCTAGCACAATAAACTAAGCGAAGTGAGTAAAATATTGATTCATCAAAATAGACCACACTTAGTCTTTTGCACTCCTGGGCAAAATCCAGACGTAAATCAGAGAATAGTTTCAAGGACATTAGGGTACGACACAAACTTAGCACACAGAAAATAAAGACTCGCAAAGAAAAAAAATAACAGAATTTTACAGTTCTCAAGAAATCTGGACAACGAAAAGATGTAGACAATATCAGACACAAAATCATAGAAAACAGATACTCACAAAAATCATCCAAGCAATTCAAAGCATGGTAAAACAATTAATCAGTTCAAGAGGTGAATTAAAAGTACCAAAACCTCACAGATGCACTATCAGTGTTTCTCTCAAGTGTCTAGGGTAAATAATAATATCAGCTCGATGCACTCAAAAAAACAAACACAAACAGACTTGGCAAGCCTCTAAAATCAACACTCAGAAACATATGCATGTTCAGATCAAAAGGTCTTTTATGGCTGTAATGGGGCCAAGGACAAGGGAGGATAAATATGGATAAGTAGCTAAAAACCACAAGAAATAGAGGAGCAATGGGGAACAAGTGTAAACACAGTTAAATCACACCCAAACCTCTAATTCAATCCTCTTCTTGACTCCATTATTCACAAAATTGTTTTTTTTTTTTCATTTTTCAATTTTTTTTTTCATTTTTTTTTTTCAATTTTTTTTTATTTTTTTATTTTATTTTTTATCACTCAACAAGATCATATTTCCAGAAATAAAACAAGATGAAGAACCAACTAGCCAATTTATAAGAATCCCCACGGAGACCACACTTATTCCCAAAATACTTCCAAAGCTCCAAAATTTCCTAAGGTTAAGGTAATCATGATTTTTCACTTAGGGCTATTGTATGAGCTTTAAAACAAAGAAATGGATACAGTATAGGCTCAAAGGGGTTATCAAATGATAATAACAGGGTAGGCTTATTTGGCTAACGAGGCTCAAGAATTGAAATGCCTTTATCATTTCTAAACATGCATATCCATCAAGAATCATCAACAAGAGTCAAGCCAAGGCACATGTGCAAGCAATCAAGAGACATGTCACACGCAAGAAAGAAATAAAGTGGCTCAAATTCTCACACAGGGTATTTGTCACAATCAAATCAACCTCTTAAACATCATAATCATTTTCCAAGCAGAGAAAAGCAAAGATTTCATGCCATGAGTATCAATCAAGTGAAATGAAAGACGAGTCTACAACTTAAACAAAGTCCAGAAAATAGAGAAAAAATGTAAAATTGCACACAAAAACACACTAAAAACAATCCAAAACAGAAAAAAAAAATTTAACACTCAAAAACAAAAAATTTAACACATAAAACAAAGAACAATCAGAATCTCTCCCTATAGACCACACTTAAACTACACATTGTCCTCAATGTGTTCTAAGCATACATCAGCAATCAAAACACGAAACATATTATGGACAAGTGCAATAAAAGGTAGAGAAATGGGAAGAAATTTTCAGTAACATCCATCAGTAGATGTTATCATTGACATCCATCAGCAGATGTCCAAATCACCTAGCACCCATCAGTAGATGCTAATTAATTTTTTTTTTTTGAAAAAGGAGAAGACCGGTACTGTGGCAACAGTTTCGGTGGCTATGACCGAAACTATTGCTACAGTGAAAACAATTTGGCTATAAATGGGCCAACTTCAGCGCCTGAGCGACATTTCTGACTGCCCTGCTCTCTCTCTACTCCTCTCTTCTCTCTCTTCTCTCTTCCACTCTCTCCTCTGAGCATCTGGAGTCTGTGCGGAGCCTCTGCCACCGTGCCTGCTGAAGAGTCTGAGATCGGCGAGAAGCCTCTGCAAGCCCTACTACTCCGGGTAAGTCCTTCTTCACTAAGGATCTCTCTTTCTTCTGCTTGCTTCATTTTTCTTCTTTCTGCCTTCTCTTTCCTTCATCTTGTGCTTTTCTTTCCTCTTGCCTACTCTCCCTTTACTGCTTTCCCTTTACTGCTTTCCATCTTCTTTCTGTATTTCCTTTCCTGCTTTCCCGTATTTTTCTTCTTTGCACTGCTCTTTATTTTTCTTTCCGCTCCATCTTCTTTCTTCTCCTCTTCAATTTTTTTTTAACTAAAAACACTAAAAACACAACTGTCTAAAAACTTAAGGGGTATATCGGCTGGAAACCAGACGTTAATCTCCCTTCGTTTGAAGGTATGGCAGAGACAATCGGGTAGAACAACGCCACGTACCCCACTAAAAACTAAAAACACAGAAACAAAAATTAAAACAAGAACAACACGGACAAGGACAACAGGACAACAGGACGTAGATCCGTTTAGGACCCTTTTGCAAGGACCGTGAAACAGATCTGAGACCAGACCAAAAATATCAAAGACAGACAGGACAAAATAAATCTAAAAGGAAACAACAACAAATAAAGAAAACACAGAATTAAGAAAAAAAAAATTTTTTTTTTATATGCAATGCTTTTTATGAGTTATGCTTTGTTTTATTTATTTTTTTGTTTTTTTTTTTTTTAAAAGAATACAGCGAGAGGAAGAATGAGCGAGATGGAATCAGAGAGATACACCAGTCAGCGGTGGCGTCCTACCGAAGATCAGACCCAGATGATGACCAGAATCTACAACTTTGGGGTCACACACCCAAGCAGAGCGCAAGTTGTCGAGATCACGTCTCGACTAAGGATCTTCGGAGATGCCAGCGAATACAACGTGCACTGCTGGTTCAACAATCACGGCAATCGGGTCAGGCGCTGGCAAGCGGAGATAGACCCCACTGGCACTCAGTTTTCACAACTGCCGCTATATATGTACGGTAAGACTCTGATCAAATCTCACTTTTATTGATTTTTTTTTCATTTCCTCTTCTATTATTAACACACAATTTTTTTTTGTTTTTGTTGAAAGAATACGACTGGGTGATAATGAGGGCACCGAGGCTGCTGAATCTATTTCCCGTTCCGATCATCATCGACGACGATAGGGACGTACGACAAATCCAGCCACCCATGCTTCTCACATTCCGAACCAGAGCTCCCTCGACGGAGCTCTCCCTTAGACCTCCACAACCAGCTCGAGAATTCTTTCGTTGAATTTTTAATGTTTTTTTTTTTTTATGTTATAGCTGGCCGAGTGTGGCCAGAATTTGAACAAGGCATGTAATCTGAACACTTAATTTTTTTATGTTTTTATGTTTTTTATTTTTTTTTTATGTTTTTTTTATGGTCTGTAATATTTAACGATCAGAAATGATCGAACCCTGAACATCTTTATTATGTTTTTATGCATTTTATTTTATCAGCAGTGTAAGACAAAATGTTATCTGTGTATCAAGTTATTTTCAATAAATGCACTCAGATTATATCTCTGCTCAAACCTCACCTCTCTGCCTTTCACTGCAATTTTGCTCTCTGTTTTTTTTTTTTTTTAAACAAAAACGAAAACTAAATAAATAAATAAAACAAAAGACGTATTAATGAAACAAAATACCAAATAACGAACACAAAATATCAAAGCAGATAAAACACATATATTAAAAACAACAAACAAAACACATATTTACAAAACATACATTAACAAAATAACAGACATAAAACAGAACACAAAATTTTTTTTTTTTTATAAAATAAAAATAACAAATCGAAAACTAAGAAAATCAGAATTCTCCCCTAATTCACAAACCAAGAAAATTAAGGGAAGAAGAACAGGAAAACTCCCCTGGTTATGGTGGCAGTTGCCAAACTTGGACAAGCAGAGAGATGTTTTTGATCACAGGATTCAGCAAAGAAAATTTGAGGAAGAACTGCTTCATCAGTATTCTTCTCGTAGCAATTTGTTTCAGCAGTATCTCTCCTTCCACTAGCAGTTGTTGAGTGTGTGACACCGGAATAGATATCTCTGGCTCGCTTAAGGAAGTAGCAGTATACTCTTCTTCATCAATCATGAATTCTTTAATGTCATCACCTGCATTCTCTTTTAACTCTGCATTCTTGTCATCAAACTCACATTTAATAGCATCTGTAATAAACTTAGAGTTTGGCTGTAACGCATAACCAATTTCAGCACAAATGGAGCAAGAACCAGATTCGCAATCACATTCAAAATTTTCAGAAAACTGTGTTAAATCAAAGTTTAGTCCTAACTCTATAAAATCATCAGATTGCACAGATTCTCTTTCAAAATCAATATTGACGCGACTTTGACCAATGGGTTCAATGGCTGACACTGAATTATAAATTTTAGAATGGTCAATCAAATCTGTATCAGTTACAAACCCTATATGATCAGTGTGCATCAAATCACAAGCATTTGAATGTGTAGGCAAATCAGGTAAAATTGGAATATCAGGTTCAGAATAAACCTGTTTTTGCTCATTGAAAAGTTCTTTACCAATCTCTAAGTCATCAACTGCGTCCTCAGGGCTATCAATGTCAGAATCCAGAACAGGTTGCTTAGTGGTAAGCTCATAACTTTGTTCCCCATCTCCTATGTTGATGGCACTGCCATCGTCATCTGGAATCTGAACAGTCTGAAATGGTATCTCTGAATCTTGAGACTGTTGTTCAGTGAATTGAGTAGTCAACTGCCATATCTGATTATTCGTACTCTGAATGAGAGCTTGTGTCTTTTGTTGAAGCTCCATGATTTCTCGCTTAAACTGAATGCTCTGCATGGTTTTCTGCTCCAATACCTCCTTCAATGCGGGTTCAGAAGTGAAAAGCTGAGGAGCTATTTCGGCAGTAACATCATGGAATTGCATCTGCTGTTCTTGCCGGACTGGTGGAGGCATGAAAGTACTCTGGAATGGTGGTTCTTGATATTGATGCTGTAGAGCACTGTACCATCCCAAGGTAGGGTCATTCCATCCAGGATTGTTGTTGTTTCCATCATGCACAGGGGAAAATTTGCTCAGAAATTTTTGCTCAAGATCTTCCCATCTGGTAATGAGTCCTGGAGGAAGACAATACAGCCAATCCTTAGCTGCTCCTTGTAATGAATGCGGAAATGCCCTCAAGAAAATGTGATCATCTGGGATATTTGGAGGTTTCATATAACAGCAAATTCCATAGAACTTCTCCAAATGCGCCTGTGGGCATTCATTCGCAACTCCATGAAAATGGGGCAGCACATTTATCAGTCCAGTGGTGATCACTAAATGATCACCATCCTCAGTAGGTGGAACCGGCTCACGAGGAGCGGTCTCAGGAAATTTAGGACGAGGCATATAATTCTCATCGTGGAATTCAGCAGAATTACAATCAGAGTACCAAGCAGAAGGAGAATCATAATCACAGATATTGGCAGAATAAGCATAATTCACATAATCAAAATTGGTAGACATGGAAAAATAAAAATACTGAAAATTACGAAATAAATAAAACACAAAACATTTTTTTATTTTTTTATTTTTAATTTTTTTTTAACAATCAAAATACATATGACATGCGTACAGAAAACAGAACATCACATCACAACACGAGACAAAACACGAAACATAACAAATACAAACACACAACAAAAAATCCAAGACTAAACCACTATTGGTCCCCGGCAACGGCGCCAAAATTTTGACACGCGGGTCGCGCCGCGTACAAATTCGATGCACGAAAATAATGCAGTATAGCTAGGATGTCACTCCTAGGTCGTCTCTCAAGGACCAATATTGTGGTTCAGTCTCAGATCACACACGAAGTGGGGGGGGTTTGAAATGGTTATTTTTGCGATGAAAATTAAATGCGACTGAATTTTAAAAACGTTGAAATAAATACGATGAAGTAAAACGCAGTACAGTAAAACAAAATTAAAACGGTAAAAACGAAATTACTACAGTAAAAACGAATTTACAGCAACAGTAAACAACAAAATAAATCTGAACAGTAAAAACGAAAATACAGAAAAACAGAAAATACAGAAAACAGTAAATACAGAAAACAGTGAAAACAGAAAATTTTAGAAAACAGTAAAAACGAAAATACAGTAACATGAAACAGTAAAAATTAAATCTGGAACAGTAAAAACGAAAATACAGTAAAATAGAAAATACAGAAAACAGTAAAAACAGAAAACAGTAAAAACAGAAAAAGAAATTACAGCAGTAAATAATAACAGTAAAAACAATAAATACATAAATTCAAAATCAGTAAAACAGTAAAAGAAAAATACAGAAAACATAAAATATAGAAAATAGTAAAAACAGAAAATAGTAAAAATGAAAATACAGTAAAAAGTAAAAACATAAAACAGTAAAATTCAAATCTGAAAATAACATCAACATTACGGCGGCAAAACATTTAATCAAAACTACAGCTAATAATTTAACGTGCAATATTCAACAACACAGTGTAAGCAACAGTAAAAATTAAACGATAAACATACAACGATAAATATTAAATTGCAACAGAAATTAAATTACAACAACAAAATAAAATTGACAATTTAGTAACAGGAAATTAAATCACATTGTCTATTCAAATTAAAATTCATTACAACACAGAAAATTAAATTCGAACCGTACACCACAATTGGTAAACGTCTACTGTGCCAATCACCAACAGCTCCACCTCCTACTGCCGTAACTCCACACCAGTTCCAGCACTCAAAATACTTCTTTGAAAAGATAAAGAGACTACTACACTACTATTACATTTCTGAAAATCAAAACACTCTGCCTAAGCTTCTCTGGAAGAGAGAAAAACTCTCCCCAGACTGTGAACCTCGGACTCATACCACACACCTTCCTTTTATATCTTGGAAGTGAATGCTTCCTTCGCTGGAAATGCAGATGCAGTGGCGTGTGGTGCATGCTGCCTATGCCTTCCCTTCTGGTATACCATTACCATCCTTTTAAAATTAATTTCTTTCATAAATAAATAAGGTGGGGCCCTCCATTTTGTTACTTCCGCATGCTCTGCACACCAACTCTCGGTGGCTCAACACGTTCCAGATCTCTCATTTTTGAAGCCCATGCTTGGTTCTTGATGCTGTCCACCGTGTGAAGATAGCTGGCTGTGAAGGAGTTGGATGTGGACGGTGCTTCTAGCCGTGATTCTCCTGGTGGTTGCTGTTACTGGATTTACTACTGCAATGGAGAACGTGAGCTTCTCCATCCTCTGCTGCTGGATGTGCTCCTTCAACTCTGAATGACCACATCTCAACGCTCCTCTTTTCTTCTACCTTGCAAATAAACGAGTTCTCTTCTTCTAGCAAAATCAATCTCGTGAGCTCTCCTTTGGAAGGTGCAGTTTGCTTGCTCTTCCTCTCCCTTGGACGTATGCTGGACCGTGACAGCACCTCCAAATTGCTACTCCCTTTGGTAGTGGGTTCAAGCTGCTATCTCGGCCTCTCCCTCTGAACTTCATTCCATCCGTGATGCACTCCATCTGTTCTCCTTCTCATTTTCCAACAAACCATCAACGTGTTGGCATCACTGTTGTCCTGCTTCTGGTAGAACGCTGCTACTGCACCAAAGCTGGACGTTTAGCTCACACATCAACGCTGCCATGGCTGAAACTCTTCTTCTCTCTCAAGTGCAGCAAGGCCGTGAGCTTCCTTGAGCTTCACTTCTGACCGTGTCTCTCTTCATGCGTGCTGGATGTAGTGATGTGTTGAAGGAGTTCCTTCTCCTTGTAATGAGAATATAATGTGCTGGATGTGTTCATAGGCGGCGACTGCTGGAATGTGAAGGTGTTGGATCAGCTGTTCCGTCTACCACCACATGCTTCTAGCCGTGACACTTGATGCTTCTACTGGACTGAGGGCGTGTGAGAGTGCTGGAAGTGGAAAACCGAGACACCTTCTCCCCAACGTGCTGGACGGAGCTGTGCTGGAACGCTTCTTCTCCTTCTGGACTAACTACTACCAGGCCATGACACCACATCTTTGCTCCAGCTGCTTACTCCTTTCTCCAGCTCCTTCTTAAGTCATCACTGTCCAACCTTCATGGATGTGCAACTGCTGGATATTGCACCACCATCCAGCCATGCCATGGAAACACCTCCAAGCTGCTGTGACCGAGAAGAATTGTTGTACTGGACGTGGATGCTTCAAGGCTTCTCTGCTGGTTGCGTGAACTCTGGACTGCCATGCTGCTGTCCGTGCACACCACTTCTGCTATTCTGGATGACTGCTGAGATGTGAAGTCTGTCATGGCCGAGAGCTGCTGGCAAGAATGAATAAATGGACCGTGTGTTGTGTTTCTTCCAGCTTCACTTCTTCCAGTGGCTGTTGTTCTCTCTTCATAATGAAGCTCCAAAGCTTGCTTGACATGGAAGACCCCAAAGTCGGTGGCTGCTCATTCTCCTTCCAGCACATAACCGCACATACCTCCTATGCTGGACGAGACCGTACTGTTACAGCTCAAGGCCGAGAGTTACTTCCCTTGAGAAATATGACTTTCTTTGTAGTGGATAACCCATGCTATGAGCTTCTCTTTCCGTGCTGAGTTTTCACTTCTTCAACGTGTGTACGTGCAAGTATGGGCAGCTGCACCTCTTCTACTCATTCCTTTTTGAAAGCAAATTGAAAATTCTTTCAATATTGTGGGCCATGATGCGTTCCCATCCACCACCAAGCTTTTCTAATCATGCTTGTACTCCTCTTTCACGTGCTGATGGAAAACCAAGAGACCCATATGCTTTGCTTCCATGTCACCATGCACCAACATTATATCAACGTGGCAAACCCCACGTTTCTTTGCACATGTCCAATTTGCAAATGAAAACTGAGAGCCATTAACTTGCGTGAGAAAATGTCTCGTTCAAATCAAACCGTGTGTTATTCTTCAGCACCTTCTAATTAATTGTTTCACCAAACAAATTAGTCCCTACATTTTATCCAATAATTTCCCAGTAATTACTAATGCAAATAATTAAGACAAATAATTCAAATTAATTAAAATTAGAATTATTGATCAATTTAAGCACAATTAGTAAAAACGGGGAAATACCGGACAATTAAGCACAATTTCCTGATTAATTCTAGCACAATAAACTAAGCGAAGTGAGTAAAATATTGATTCATCATCGTCCACTAAGCCCACCCCGTCCACTTCGTCCACTTCTTCCACTTCGTCCACTTCGTTCACTTCGTTCACTTCGTCCACTTCGTCCACTTCGTCCACTTCCACCACTTTGTCTACTTCGTCCAACTCGTCCACTTCCTCCACTTCCTAAACTTCCTCCACCTTTTCCACTTTGTCCACTTCGTCCACTTAGTCCACTTCGTCCACCTAGTCAACTTCGTCCACTTCGTCAACTTCGTCCACGTCGTCCAATTCGTCGACTTCGTCCACTTCGTCAACTCTTTCCACGTCGTCCACTTCGTCAACTTCGTCCACTTCGTCAACTTCGTCCACGTCGTCCAATTCGTCGACTTCGTCCACTTCGTCAACTCTTTCCACGTCGTCCACTTCGTCAACTTCGTCCACTTCGTCCACTAAATCAACCTAGTCCACTTCGTCCACTTCTTCCACTTCTTCCACTTCATCCACTTCGTCCACTTCGTCCACTTCGTCCACTTCGTCAACTTCGTCCACTTCGTCAACTTTCTCCACTTCTTCAATTTCGTCCACCTAGTCCACTTCGTCGAATTCGTCCACTTCTTCCACTTCGTCCACTAAGCCCACCTCATCCACTTCGTCCAATTCGTCCACTTCCTTACCTTCCTCCACTTCCTCCACTTTCTCCACATCCTCCACTTTGTCCACTTCGTCCACTTTGTCCACTTCATGCACCAAGTCAAGTTCGTCCACTTCGTCAACTTCGTCGACTTCGTCCACTTCGTTCACTTCTTCAACTTCGTCAAATTTGTCAACTTCGTCCCCTTCATCCACTAAGTCAACCTAGTCCACTTCGTCCACTTCTTCCACTTCTTCCACTTCATCCACTTTGTCCACTTCGTCCCCTTCGTCCACTTCTTCCAATTCGTCCACTTCCGCCACTTCCTCCACTTAGTCCACTTTGTCCACCTAGTCAACTTCGTCCACTTCGTCAACTTCATCCACTTCGTCCAATTCGTCGACTTCGTCCTCTTCTTCCACTTCGTCCACTTCGTCAACTTCGTCCACTATGTCCACCTAGTCCACTTCGTCCACTTCTTCCACTTCATCCACCTAGTCCACTTCGTCCACTTCTTCCACTTCTTCCACTTTATCCACTTCGTCAACTTCGTCCACTTTGTCCACTTCGTCAACTTCTTCCACTTCATCACTAACTCCACTTCGTCCACTTCATCAACTTCGTGAACTTCGTCCACTTCGTCCACTTCGTCAACTTTGTCCACTTCGTCCACTTCGTCTACCTTGTCAACTTCGTCCACTTCGTCAGCTTCGTCCACTCCGTATACTTCGTCCACTTCTTCAACTTCGTCTACCTAGTCAACTTCTCCACTTCGTCAACTTCGTCCACTTCCTACACTTCCTCCACTTTGTCCACTTCGTCCACTTAGTCTACTTCCTCCACTTAGTAAACTTCGTCCACTTCGTCAACATCGTCCACTAAGTGCACTTCTTCCACTTCGTTTACTCATCCACTTCGTCCACTTTGTGCACTTCGTCAACTAAGTGCTCCTCGCTCAGTTCGTCCACTTCTTTCACTTCGTCCACTTCCTCCACTTCGTCCACTTCGCCCACTTCGTCCACTTCGTCTACTTCGTCCACTTCGTCAACTTCGTCCACTTCGTCCACATCGTCAAAGTCGTCCACTTCCTCCACTTCCTACACTTCCTCCACTTTGTCCACTTTGTCCACCTAGTGCACTTCGTCAACTTCATCCACTTCCTCAACTACGTCCACTTCGTCAACTTTGTCCACTTCGTCCACCTTGTCAACTTCGTCCAATTCGTCGAATTCGTCCACTTTTTCCATTTCGTCCACTAAGCCCACCCCGTCCACTTCGTCCACTTCTTCCACTTCGTCCACTTCGTTCACTTCGTCCACTTCGTCCACTTCCACCACTTCGTCTACTTCGTCCAACTCGTCCACTTCCTCCACTTCCTCCACCTTTTCCACTTTGTCCACTACGTCCACTTCGTCCACTTAGTCCACCTAGTCAACTTCGTCCACTTCGTCAACTTCGTCCAATTCGTCGACTTTGTCCACTTCGTTAACTTCTTCCACATCCTCAACTTCGTCCACGAAGTCAACCTAGTCCACTTCGTCCACTTCTTCCACTTCTTCCACTTCATCCACTTCGTCCACTTCGTCCCCTTCGTCCACTTCGTCCACTTCGTCAACTTCGTCCACTTCGTCCACTTCATCAACTTTGTCCACTTCTTCAACTTCGTCCATCTAGTCCACTTCATCCACTTCGTCGAATTCGTCCACTTCTTCCACTTCGTCCACTTCCTCCACTAAGCCCACATCGTCCACATCGTCCAGTTCTTCCACTTCGTCCACTTCAGCCACTTCGTTCACTTCTTCCACTTCGTCCAATTCGTCCACCTCTTTACCTTCCTCCAGTTCCTCCACATCCTCCACTTTGTCCACTTCGTCCACTTCGTCCACCAAGTCAACTCCGTCCACTTCGTCAACTTCGTCTAATTCGTCGACTTCATCCACTTTGTTCACTTCTTCAACTTCGTCCAATTCGTCAACTTCGTCCACTAAGTAAACCTAGTCCACTTCGTCCACTTCTTCCACTTCTTCCACTTCATCCACTTTGTCCACTTCGTCCCCTTCGTCCACTTCGTCCACTTCCTCAACTTCCGCCACTTCCTCCACTTCCTCCACCTCCTCCACTTTGTCCACTTCGTCCATTTCCTCCACTTAGTCCACTTCGTCCACCTAGTGAACTTCGTCCATTTCGTCAACTTCGTCCACTTCGTCCAATTCGTCGACTTCGTCCACTTCGTCCACTTCTTCCACTTTATCCACTTCGTCCACTTCGTCCCCTTCGTCCACTTCGTCAACTTCGTCCACTTCGTCAACTTCGTCCACTTCGGTAACTTCGTCCACTTCCTCCACTTTGTCAACTTCGTCCACTATGTCCACTTTGTCCCCTTCTTCCACTTTGTGCACTCGTCCACTTTGTCCACTTCGTCCACTAAGTCCACCTCGCTCAGTTCGTCCACTTCGTCCATTTCCTCCACTTCGTCCACTTCGTCCACTTCGTCAACTTCATCCACTTCGTCCAAGTCGTCCACTTCCTCCACTTCCTACACTTCCTCCACTTCCTCCACTTTGTCCACTTCGTCCACTTAGTCCACTTCGTCCACTTCGTTAACTTCGTCCACTTCGTCAACTTCGTCCACCTACTCAACTTCATCCACTTCGTCGAATTCGTCCACTTCTTCCACATCGTCCACTAAGCCCACCCGTCCACTTCATCCACTTTGTCCACTTCTTCCACTTCGTCCACTTCGTTCACTTCCTCCACTTCGTCCACTTCGTCCAATTCGTCCATTCCTTCACTTCCTCCACTTCCTCCACCTCCTCGACTTTGCCCACTTCGTCCATTAAGTCAACCTAGTCCACTTCCTCCATTTCTTCCACTTCTTCCACTTCATCCACTTCGTCCCCTTCGTCTACTTCGTCCAGTTCGTCACCTTCGTCCACTTCCTCCACTTCATCAACTTTGTCCACTTCTTCAACTTCGTCCACCTAGTCCACTTCATCCAATTCGTCGAATTCGTCCACTTCTTCCACTTCGTCCACTTCGTCCACTAAGCCCACGTCGTCCACTTCGTCCAGTTCTTCCACTTCGTCCACTTCATCCACTTCGTCCACTTCTTCAACTTCGTCCACTTCGTCCAATTCGTCCACTTCCTTACCTTCCTCCACTTCCTCCACTCCCTCCACATCCTCCATTTTGTCCACTTCGTCCACATAGTCCACTTCGTCCACCAAGTCAACTTCGTCCACTTCGTCAACTTCGTCAACTTCGTCAACTTCGTCTAGTTCGTCGACTTCATCCACTTCGTTCACTTCTTCAACTTCGTCCAATTCGTCAACTTCGTTCACTTCTTCAACTTCGTCCAATTCGTCAACTATGTCCACTATGTCAACCTAGTCCACTTCGTCCACTTCTTCCACTTCTTCCACTTCATCCACTTCGTCCCCTTCGTCCACTTCGTCCAATTCGTCCACTTCCTCTACTTCCGCCACTTCCTCCACTTCCTCCACCTCCTCCACTTTGTCCACTTCGTCCACTTCCTCCACTTAGTCCACTTCGTCCACCTAGTCAACTTCGTCCACTTCGTCAACTTCATCCACTTCGTCCAATTCGTCGACTTCGTCCACTTCTTACACTTCGTCCACTTCGTCAACTTCGTCCACTATGTCCACCTAGTCCACTTCGTCCACTTCTTCCACTTCATCCACCTAGTCCACTTCGTCCACTTCTTCCACTTCTTCCACTTTATCCACTTCGTCAACTTCGTCCACTTTGTCCACTTCGTCAACTTCTTCCACTTCATCACTAACTCCACTTCGTCCACTTCATCAACTTCGTGAACTTCGTCCACTTCATCAACTTCGTGAACTTCGTCCACTTCGTCCACTTCCTCCACTTCGTCCACTTCCTCCACTTCGTCCACTTCGTCTACCTTGTCAACTTCGTCCACTTCGTCAGCTTCGTCTACTCCGTACACTTCGTCCACTTCTTCAACTTCGTCTACCTAGTCAACTTCTCCACTTCGTCAACTTCGTCCACTTCCTACACTTCCTCCACTTTGTCCACTTCGTCCACTTAGTCTACTTCCTCCACTTAGTAAACTTCGTCCACTTCGTCAACATCGTCCACTAAGTGCACTTCTTCCACTTCGTTTACTCGTCCACTTCGTCCACTTTGTGCACTTCGTCAACTAAGTGCTCCTCGCTCAGTTTGTCCACTTCTTTCACTTCGTCCACTTCGTCCACTTCCTCCACTTCGTCCACTTCCTCCACTTCGTCCACTTCGTCCACTTCGCCCACTTCGTCCACTTCGTCTACTTCGTCCACTTCGTCAACTTCGTCCACTTCGTCCACATCGTCAAAGTCGTCCACTTCCTCCACTTCCTACACTTCCTCCACTTTGTCCACTTAGTGCACTTCGTCAACTTCATCCACTTCCTCAACTTCGTCCACTTCGTCAACTTTGTCCACTTTGTCCACCTTGTCAACTTCGTCCAATTCGTCGAATTCGTCCACTTTTTCCATTTCGTCCACTAAGCCCACCCCGTCCACTTCGTCCACTTCTTCCACTTCGTCCACTTCGTTCACTTCGTCCACTTCGTCCACTTCCACCACTTCGTCTACTTCGTCCAACTCGTCCACTTCCTCCACTTCCTCCACCTTTTCCACTTTGTCCACTACGTCCTCTTCGTCCACTTAGTCCACCTAGTCAACTTCGTCCACTTCTTCAACTTCGTCCAATTCGTCGACTTTGTCCACTTCGTTAACTTCTTCCACATCCTCAACTTCGTCCACGAAGTCAACCTAGTCCAGTTCGTCCACTTCTTCCACTTCTTCCACTTCATCCACTTCGTCCACTTCGTCCCCTTCGTCCACTTCGTCCACTTCGTCAACTTCGTCCACTTCGTCCACTTCATCAACTTTGTCCACTTCTTCAACTTCGTCCACCTAGTCCACTTCATCCACTTCGTCGAATTCGTCCACTTCTTCCACTTCGTCCACTTCCTCCACTAAGCCCACATCGTACACATCGTCCAGTTCTTCCACTTCGTCCACTTCGTTCACTTCGTCCACTTCAGCCACTTCGTTCACTTCTTCCACTTCGTCCAATTCGTCCACCTCTTTACCTTCCTCCACTTCCTCCACATCCTCCACTTTGTCCACTTCGTCCACCAAGTCAACTTCGTCCACTTCGTCAACTTCGTCTAATTCGTCGACTTCATCCACTTTGTGCACTTCTTCAACTTCGTCCAATTCGTCAACTTCGTCCACTAAGTAAACCTAGTCCACTTCGTCCACTTCTTCCACTTCTTCCACTTCAACCACTTTCTCCACTTCGTCCCCTTCGTCCACTTCGTCCAATTCGTCCACTTCCTCAACTTCCGCCACTTCCTCCACTTCCTCCACCTCCTCCACTTTGTCCACTTCGTCCACTTCCTCCACTTAGTCCACTTCGTCCACCTAGTCAACTTCGTCCACTTCGTCAACTTCGTCCACTTCGTCCAATTCGTCGACTTCGTCCACTTCGTCCACTTCTTCCACTTCGTCCACTTCTTCCACTTCGTCCCCTTCGTCCACTTCGTCAACTTCGTCCACTTCGTCAACTTCATCCACTTCGGTAACTTCGTCCACTTCCTACACTTCCTCCACTTTGTCAACTTCGTCCACAAAGTCCACTTTGTCCACTTCTTCCACTTCGTGCACTCGTCCACTTTGTCCACTTCGTCCACTAAGACCACCTCGCTCAGTTCGTCCACTTCTTCCACTTCTTTCACTTCGTCCATTTCGTGCACTTCGTCCATTTCCTCCACTTCGTCCACTTCGTCCACTTCGTCCACTTCGTCCACTTCGTCCACTTCGTCAACTTCGTCAACTTCATCCACTTCGTCCAAGTCGTCCACTTCCTCCACTTCCTACACTTCCTCCACTTCCTCCACTTTGTCCACTTCGTCCACTTAGTCCACTTCCTCCACTTCGTTAACTTCGTCCACTTCGTCAACTTCGTCCACCTACTCAACTTCATCCACTTCGTCGAATTCGTCCACTTCTTCCACATCGTCCACTAAGCCCACCCGTCCACTTCATCCACTTCGTCCACTTCTTCCACTTCGTCCACTTCGTTCACTTCCTCCACTTCGTCCACTTCGTCCAATTCGTCCATTCCTCCACTTCCTCCACTTCCTCCACTTCCTCCACCTCCTCGACTTTGCCCACTTCGTCCATTAAGTCAACCTAGTCCACTTCGTCCATTTCTTCCACTTCTTCCACTTCATCCACTTCGTCCCCTTCGTCTACTTCGTCCAGTTCGTCAACTTTGTCCACTTCCTCCACTTCATCAACTTTGTCCACTTCTTCAACTTCGTCCACCTAGTCCACTTCATCCAATTCGTCGAATTCGTCCACTTCTTCCACTTCGTCCACTTCGTCCACTAAGCCCACGGCGTCCACTTCGTCCAGTTCTTCCACTTCGTCCACTTCATCCACTTCGTCCACTTCTTCCACTTCGTCCACTTCGTCCAATTCGTCCACTTCCTTACCTTCCTCCACTTCCTCCACTTCCTCCACATCCTCCATTTTGTCCACTTCGTCCACTTAGTCCACTTCGTCCACCAAGTCAACTTCGTCCACTTCGTCAACTTCGTCTAGTTCGTCGACTTCATCCACTTCGTTCACTTCTTCAACTTCGTCCAATTCGTCAACTTCGTTCACTTCTTCAACTTCGTCCACTTCGTCCAAGTCGTCCACTTCCTCCACTTCCTACACTTCCTCCACTTCCTCCAATTTCTCCACTTCGTCGACTTAGTCCACTTCATCCACTTCGTTAACTTCGTCCACTTCGTCAACTTCGTCTACCTACTCAACTTCATCCACTTCGTCGAATTCGTCCACTTCTTCCACTTCGTCCACTAAGCCCACCTCTTCCACTTCGTCCACTTCTTCCACTTCGTCCACTTCGTTCACTTCCTCCACTTCGTTAACTTCGTCCACTTCGTCAACTTCGTCTACCTACTCAACTTCATCCACTTCGTCGAATTCGGCCACTTCTTCCACTTCGTCCACTAAGCCCACCTCGTACACTTCGTCAACTTCTTCCACTTCGTCCACTTCGTTCACTTCCTCCACTTCGTCCAATTCGTCCACTTTGTCCACTTCCTCCACTTCCTCCACCTCCTCCACTTTGTCCACTGCCTCCACTTCGTCCACTTAGTCCACTTCCTCCACCTAGTCAACTACGTCCACTTCGTCAACTTCGTCGACTTCGTTCACTTCTTCAACTTCGTCCAATTCGTCAACTTTGTCCACTTCCTCCACTAAATCAACCTAGTCCACTTTTTCCACTTCTTCCACTTCTTCCACTTCATCGACTTCGTCCCCTTCGTCCACTTCCTCCACTTCCTCCACCTCTTCCACTTTGTCCACTTCGTCCACTTCCTCCACTTCGTCCACTTAGTCCACTTCGTCCACTTAGTCCACTTCGTCCACCTAGTCAACTTCGTCTACTTCGTCAACTTCGTCCACTACGTGGACTTCCTCCAATTCGTCGACTTCGTCCACTTTGTCCACTTCGCCCTCTTCTTCCACTTCGTCCACTTTGTCAACTTCGTCAACTTCTTCCACTTCATCACTATGTCCACTTCTTCCACTTCGTCAACTTCGTCAACTTCATTCACTTCGTCAACTTCGTCCACTTCGTCCATTTCACCCACTTCGTCAACTTCGTCCACTTCGTCTACCTTGTCAACTTCGTCCACTCCGTCAGCTTCGTCGACTTCGTACAGTTCGTCCACTTCCTACACGTCCTCCACTTTATCCACTTCGTCCACTAAGTCCACTTTGTCCACTTCTTCCACATCGTGCACTCGTCTACTTCGTCCACTTTGTCCACTTCGTCCACTAAGTCCACCTCACTCAGTTCATCCACTTCTTCCACTTCTTTCACTTCGTCCACTTCGTCCACTTCCTCCATTTCGTCCACTTCGTCCACTTCATCAACTTCTTCCACTTCGTCAACTTCTTCCACTTCGTCCACTTTGACAGCTTCGTCCACTCCGTACACTGTGTCCACTTCTTCAACTTCGTCCACTTCTTCAACTTCGTCCACTTCGTCCACCTAGTCAACTTCGTCCACTTCGTCCACCTAGTCAACTTTGTCCACTTCATCCATTTCGTCCACTTCGTCCACTAAGTCCACTTCTTCCACTTCGTCCACTTCGTCAACTTCGTCCACTTCGTCCACTTCGTCTACCTTGTCAACTTCGTCCACTTCGTCAGCTTCGTCTACTCCGTACACTTCGTCCACTTCTTCAACTTCGTCCATCTAGTCAACTTCGTCCACTTCGTCAACTTCGTCCACTTCCTACACTTCCTCCACTTTGTCCACTTCCTCCACTAAGTCCACTTTGTCCACTTCTTCCACTTCCTGCACTCGTCCACTTTGTCCACTTCGTCCAGTAAGTCCACCTTGCTCAGTTCGTCCACATCTTTCACTTCGTCCACATGGTCACTTCCTCCACTTCGTCCACTTCGTCCTCCTCGTCCACTTCGTCAACTTCGTCCACTTTGACCAAGTCGTCCACTTCCTCCACTTCCTACACTTCCTCCACTTCCTCCACTTCCTCCACTTCGTCCACTTAGTCCACTTCGTCCACGTCGTTAACTTTGTCCACTTCGTCAACTTCGTCCACCTAGTCAACTTCATCCACTTCGTCGAATTCGTCCACTTCTTCCACTTCGTCCACTTCGTCCACTTCGTTCCCTTCCTCCACTTCGTCCACTTCGTCCACTTCCTCCACTTCCTCCACCTCCTCCACTTTGTCGACTTCGTCCACTTCTTCAACTTCGTCCAATTCGTCAACTTCGTCCACTTCGTCCACTTCGTCCACTTCGTCCACTAAGTCAACAAAGTGCACTTCGCCCACTTCTTCCACCTCTTTCACTTCGTCGACTTCGTCACTTTCGTCCCCTTCGTCCACTTCCTCCACTTCCTCCACTTCCTCCACTTCCTCCACTTCCTCCACTTCCTCCACTTAGTCCACTTCGTCCACCTAGTCCACTTCGTCCAATTCGTCGACTTCGTCGACTTCCCCACTTCTTCCACTTCGTCAACTTCGTCCACTAATGCCACCTAGTCCACTTCGTCCACTTCTTCAACTTCTTCCACTTCATCCACTTCGTCCACTTCGTCCACTTCGTCCACTTCATCCACTTCGTCAATTTCTTCCACTTCGTCAACTTCTTCTACTTCATCACTAAGTCCACTTCGTCCACTTCGTCAACTTCGTCCACTTGGTCCACTTTGTATACCTTGTCCACTTCGTCAACTTCGTCCCCTTCGTCCACTTCGTCCAATTCGTCCACTTCCTCAACTTCCGCCACTTCCTCCACTTCCTCCACCTCCTCCACTTTGTCCACTTCGTCCACTTCCTCCACTTCGTCCACTTCCTCCACTTCATCAACTTCGTCCACTTCTTCCTCTTCGTCCACTTCGTCCAATTCGTCCACTTCCTTACCTTCCTCCACTTCCTCCACTTCCTCCACATCCTCCATTTTGTCCACTTCGTCCACTTAGTCCACTTCGTCCACCAAGTCAACTTCGTCCACTTCGTCAACTTCGTCTAGTTCGTCGACTTCATCCACTTCGTTCACTTCTTCAACTTCGTCCAATTCGTCAACTTCGTTCACTTCTTCAACTTCGTCCAATTCGTCAACTTCGTCCACTAAGTCAACCTAGTCCACTTCGTCCACTTCTTCCACTTCTTCCACTTCATCCACTTCGTCCCCTTCGTCCACTTCGTCCAATTCGTCCACTTCCTCAACTTTCGCCACTTCCTCCACTTCCTCCACCTCCTCCACTTTGTCCACTTCGTCCACTTCCTCCACTTAGTCCACTTCGTCCACCTAGTCAACTTCGTCCACTTGGTCAACTTCATCCACTTCGTCCAATTCGTCGACTTCGTCCACTTCATCCACTTCGTCCACTTCGTCAACTTCGTCCACTATGTCCACCTAGTCCACTTCGTCCACTTCTTCCACTTCTTCCACTTCATCCACTTCGTCCCCTTCGTCCACTTCGTCAACTTCGTCCACTTCGGCAACTTCGTCCACTTCGTCCACTTCGTCCACTTCCTACACTTCCTCCACATTGTCCACTTCGTCCACTAAGTCTACTTTGTCCACTTCTTCCACTTCGTGCACTCGTCCACTTTGTCCACTTCGTCCACTAAGTCCACCTCGCTTAGTTCGTCCACTTCTTCCACTTCTATCACTTCGTCCACTTCGTGCACTTCGTCCATTTCCTCCACTTCGTCCACTTCGTCCACTTCGTCCACTTCGTCCACTTCGTCAACTTCATCCACTTCGTCCAAGTCGTCCACTTCCTCCACTTCCTACACTTCCTCCACTTCCTCCAATTTCTCCACTTCGTCGACTTAGTCCACTTCATCCACTTCGTTAACTTCGTCCACTTCGTCAACTTCGTCCACCTACTCAACTTCATCCACTTCGTCCAATTCGTCCACTTCTTCCACTTCGTCCACTAAGCCCACCTCGTCCACTTCGCCCACTTCTTCCACTTCGTCCACTTCGTTCACTTCCTGATGAAGTTGCTCCAGCAGAGTTGTGGTTTGAAGGCAGTAGAAGGATGAATGTAATCATGAGCAGAGTTGCATCTAGATCACGAGATGCAGTGGCAGCGGAAAGAAGTGAGGTTTAACAACAGTGGCAGTGTGAATTTAGTGGCTGTAGAGATGGAGGAAGAGCTCTATGGTGAGTGGATTCTCTAACTCAGAAGGCCTTCACTGGAAGGAAGCTAGAAGGAGAAGGAAAGCTCAATAATAGGTGACTTTTGGAAGAGTTCTGGTTGCTGGAAAAATGCATCAGCAGAATAAAACTCAATATATTCAAAAGTGAGCTACAAGCTTTGCCTATGAGATTTTATAGATCAATCTCAAAGCTTAAGCAAGCCTTTTACACGTTTTTAGATCTGAAATGCTAACCATGTGCTAAATGTGTGGCTTCTAGAAAGCCTTATGAAACACGTGACAAATGAATTTTACATGTGGAGAAACAATTACTAATGCCACCCCATAGAAGGATAAGCACACCCCTTCTTGTGTGGAAATGTCCATTTTACCCTTCTCCATGTTTTGGCAAATTTGTAACATCTTCTTGTTCTCCAATTTTCCATCCAAAAATAGCAAATAGTATTTGACCTTGGGGAGAATACTCATCTTGGAGCTTTTTTGGCCATCCCTCTTGTGATGGGTCCTATGGTGCTAGGCCTTCTTGTATCATCCCCTCCCTCTTGGAAAGGATTTGTCCTCAAATCTGAAGACTTATTTTTGTTAGCTTCATAAGGGTTCCTCCTGGATCAAATATCCATCTGCAATAAGCATCAAACATATCTCTAATTAGTTTTCTTTGACCCAATAAGATATATAAAAGACTATGTGTAGAAGAAGGTTTCCTAATTTTGAAATTTTTAATGTTAATATAACAAAGAAACCTTTCTTCATTTGAAGTTTTATTTGTATCTTGAGTTATTGGTAACCATAAAGGTAACCATAACCCAAGTTGTGACTTTGCATGTGTTGATAGTGATAACATTTTTAAAGATGGAGTGGCAAAGTCTTTGAAAGAAAAGTGAAATTTGGAAAATTCAAATATAAATGGAGAAAAGTGAAAGGATAGAAAACCTCCCCTTAAGAATCTAGCTTCTAGAGTAGGAGGAGATGTGGCCTTTAGTTGCTTTTTCTTTTCTTCCATTTCTCTTCTCTCAACTTCTTCCTTTTCTCTTCTTTGTGCTTCTTTTCTCTCTTTCTCTCTTTTTTCCTCTTCTTCTCTTCTTTCTCTTTCTTCCTCGTCTCTTCTCTCTCTTTCTTCCTCTTTTCTTCTCTCTTGCTCTCTTCTTTTCTCTTCTTCTCTTCTCTCTCTTCTCTCTCTTTCTTCCTCTTCTCTTCTTTCTTTTTCTCTTCTCTCTCTTACTTCTTGTTTTTGTTTCTCTCTTTTTAATCTCTCAATTCTAAATTTGCTTGTCTCTTCCCATAGCCTCTTAAGTTTTTCTAGAAACTCACTTTCCCTACGAGAGTACCCACTTATATTTTGAATGAATGACTTACCTTTTCTAATAAGCTCTCTCATAAGTTCTAAGTTCCTTTCAATTTCTCGAGGCACAAACTTTCTTCTCATACAAGCTTTCAATTCATTCCAATCATGGATGGGAAATTTTCTACCTATCTTAACATGATATTGTCTATCATCCCACCACTCTCTTGCATGCTTTTCAAAACTAGAAATGTAGAGACTAAGAATATAAGATTCATTGTCTCTAGAATAGAAGGATTCAGATTTACTTTTTCTAACCATGAATGAATGCATGTCATCAATTTCCTTTTCCCAAGCTAGGTATGTTAATGCACCAATGTCATCACCAAAGAATGGAATACTTTCACTAGCTTGTTTATACAAATCATCTTCAATCCTATCAAATTCATAAAATGAACAAGACTTCCTTCTAGCTTTATCATGTGCTCTTTTGATGTCTTTGTAACTAAGTTGCTTATCAACATTAAAATTCCTAGAAGACCTATATGGATAACAAGACATCTTTGTTTCTAAAAGTTTTTCTAGTGTAAAAGATATACAAGATTCACACTTAGACAAGTCCCAGGTAAGAGAGGTGAGTCGTAAAGACTGCTTAAGTACCAAGTCTTGCCTTGCCAGAAATGTCTTAGGTTACTACTAGTTACCCTTTAAACTAAAATCACTTTTAAAATCAAAGGACACAACTCACAAACAATCACAACAATTAAACACTAAAACACGACTCTTTGGACTCTAATGTGACAAGGCTTAGAGTTTAATCCCTTTTAGCCTAAATCTCCCTAAATCGTGGAACAATTAAACCAAAAAGAAATGAAAACTATTCCTATGGTGATAGCTCCTAAGTGAGGCTTGAAACTTTGGATCCAAGACACACTCACTATCTACCAATTTTAAAATGACAATTAAAAACAAAGTTTGCAAGTGTTGGAAGAACACTTGTGAATTCTTCCAACTCACTTACTTAATGGCCAATTACAAGTATTTTGCAAAACAATAGAGATGAAACAACAAGAGAATAGTAAGTAAAAGTGGTATGCAGCTCTGGCTTCTCTTAAAGGAAGTGAATTTGGTTGATTCACACTAATCTCACAGCTGCCAAGTGGAATATGCTACTGTTACAACAACTAGATTTTCTGCAGACCAGTGAAAACGTGATTCTGCTGCACCAAAAATCAGCCCCAAATGTTGATCTTTCCTTGCTCCAATCCACTCCCTAAGATGCTACCAGTGTTGTAGGACCACCTGAGATAATTTTGCACCCAACAAAGAGCTCATAGAGACCACCAATAATCAATTATTAAGCTAGAAAATCAACACTGCTGCTGCCAGAAACTGTTAAACTAGAATGCACAACTGTAGTTTTATCAAACAGCTTATGTGCAGGATTTTCAAACAACTTAAATCAATCAATTAATCGGTTTCCAATGACTGGTGGCACTCAAAATGAACTTAGGAAAGGCTCTAGAGTAGATTTGAAAAGCAAGAAACAAAGATAAGTTGCAGCTTTGATCAATTTCGAAATCAAATGTAAAACTAGGCAAAGTGTTTGATAAAATGCCTAGAAGAAAGCTGAAAAAATTGTGCATCAGATTTTTAAATTTTGCTTGGCACTGGTTCACACAGCTTTTTACAATGCAGTTTATGGTAAGATTTGAATTGTGCACTTCTTTTAATTCAATTGAACCAAGCTTTTGCTACCAATCTAACACTGAATCTGATGCATTATTCATACCAAACTCTGAATTTCGAAATCTGCAACTTATATCAGAAAAAATGTTGAAAATTTGGTGGTTTGAATGGCAATTTTTCACAAACACGTTTGCACACTTAATTTTATGATTTGAGCAACTTTGTTTAACCAAATGTGACTTGTTCAAACTGCCAGCAGAGGCTAAAAACTTGGAATTCCGATTTTCACTACTTCAGTTGCTATTTAACACCAAAATTAAACCAAATCACCAACCAACTTCAGCAGAGGATTCAAACGAAACTATAAACAACTTTTATGACTCCAAGACAACAAATTAAACTTGAAAAAAGACTCTAGAAATTCATTAAGAGATGTCCAGAAGTGAGTTCTAATCTGGACAGATTCAAAAAACAGGAAAAAGACTCAATCAAAGTGTCTGCAGCTCGGTCCAACTGCTCTAGCAATGAATTCTGGATTCTGCTGACTGATGCAACCAGTTTTTATTGTCTTAGACAATACAATATTCATATTGTATGCACACAACGCAGTCCAAGAATTCAAACACAACCAGAAAGCAAATTTCCACACGGTGTAGTTCAGAAAATACATTTCAAATCAGATTCAAACCAGATTTAAATTCTGCATTAACGGGAACTGCACTGTGATGGAATTCAAGATGCACAAGCTCATTCATCATTGCTCATCTCATGTGCTTCTATTGAAAATCCAATCAACACAGCAGATTTATCCCAAACCAGTTTCAACTCAGAAATTTGACAAAATAAACCACAACACAGTACTAGACATGACAGAATTGGATTTCCAAATTAAAAGACTCAAAGCAATGGAATGAACCGATTAAAATGATTAACAATAAAGCAATTAAAAGCTGGAACAAAGAAATCCAACATTGGAATCTACTGGAATTAAAATTTCAATGAAACAATGTGCACAGAATGAAGACACGAAGGGAATGTTGATGACAGTATATATGGAATGGAAAGAACACTTAGCTGTAGCGTGATGCAGAACCTAGGCTCTGAATACCACTTGATGAAGTTGCTCCAGCAGAGTTGTGGTTTGAAGGCAGTAGAAGGATGAATGTAATCATGAGCAGAGTTGCATCTAGATCACGAGATGCAGTGGCAGCGGAAAGAAGTGAGGTTTAACAACAGTGGCAGTGTGAATTTAGTGGCTGCAGAGATGGAGGAAGAGCTCTATGGTGAGTGGATTCTCTAACTCAGAAGGCCTTCACTGGAAGGAAGCTAGAAGGAGAAGGAAAGCTCAATAATAGGTGACTTTTGGAAGAGTTCTGGTTGCTGGAAAAATGCATCAGCAGAATAAAACTCAATATATTCAAAAGTGAGCTACAAGCTTTGCCTATGAGATTTTATAGATCAATCTCAAAGCTTAAGCAAGCCTTTTACACGTTTTTAGATCTGAAATGCTAACCATGTGCTAAATGTGTGGCTTCTAGAAAGCCTTATGAAACACGTGACAAATGAATTTTACATGTGGAGAAACAATTACTAATGCCACCCCATAGAAGGATAAGCACACCCCTTCTTGTGTGGAAATGTCCATTTTACCCTTCTCCATGTTTTGGCAAATTTGTAACATCTTCTTGTTCTCCAATTTTCCATCCAAAAATAGCAAATAGTATTTGACCTTGGGGAGAATACTCATCTTGGAGCTTTTTTGGCCATCCCTCTTGTGATGGGTCCTATGGTGCTAGGCCTTCTTGTATCACTTCCTCCACTTCGTCCACTTCGTCCAATTCGTCCACTTCCTCCACTTCCTCCACTTCCTCCACTTCCTCCACCTCCTCCACTTTGTCCACTGCCTCCACTTCGTCCACTTAGTCCACTTCCTCCACCTAGTCAACTACGTTCACTTCGTCAACTTCGTCGACTTCGTTCACTTCTTCAACTTCGTCCAATTCGTCAACTTTGTCCACTTCCTCCACTAAATCAACCTAGTCCACTTTTTCCACTTCTTCCACTTCTTCCACTTCATCGACTTCGTCCCCTTCGTCCACTTCCTCCACTTCCTCCACCTCTTCCACTTTGTCCACTTCGTCCACTTCCTCCACTTCGTCCACTTAGTCCACTTCGTCCACTTAGTCCACTTCGTCCACCTAGTCAACTTCGTCTACTTCGTCAACTTCGTCCACTACGTGGACTTCCTCCAATTCGTCGACTTCGTCCACTTTGTCCACTTCGCCCACTTCTTCCACTTCGTCCACTTCGTCAACTTCGTCAACTTCGTTAACTTCGTCCACTTCGTCAACTTCTTCATCTTCATCACTAAGTCCACTTCGTCCACTTCGTCAACGTCGTCAACTTCATTCACTTCGTCAACTTCGTCCACTTCGTCCACTTCGTCCATTTCACCCACTTCGTCAACTTCGTCCACTTCGTCTACTTCGTCTACCTTGTCAACTTTGTCCACTCCGTCAGCTTCGTCGACTCCGTACACTTCGTCCACTTCCTACACGTCCTCCACTTTGTCCACTTCGTCCACTAAGTCCACTTTTTCCACTTCTTCCACTTCGTGCACTCGTCCACTTCGTCCACTTTGTCCACTTCGTCCACTAAGTCCACCTCACTCAGTTCATCCACATCTTCCACTTCTTTCACTTCGTCCACTTCGTCCACTTCGTCCACTTCCTCCATTTCGTCCACTTCGTCCACTTCATCAACTTCTTCCACTTCGTCAACTTCTTCCACTTCGTCCACTTCGTCAGCTTCGTCCACTCCGTACACTGTGTCCACTTCTTCAACTTCGTCCACCTAGTCAACTTCGTCCACTTCGTCAACTTCGTTCACTTCGTCAACTTCTTCCACTTCGTCAACTTCTTCCTCTTCATCCACTAAGTCCACTTCTTCCACTTCGTCCACTTCGTCAACTTCGTCCACTTCGTCCACTTCGTCTACCTTGTCAACTTCGTCCACTTCGTCAGCTTCGTCTACTCCGTACACTTCGTCCACTTCTTCAACTTCGTCCATCTAGTCAACTTCGTCCACTTCGTCAACTTCGTCCACTTCGTCAACTTCCTACACTTCCTCCACTTTGTCCACTTCCTCCAC
>NC_068977.1:0-574 GCF_016808095.1 Vigna angularis
TCTTAAACTTCGTCTACTTTGTGAACTTTGTCCTCCACCTCCACTTCGTCCACTTCGTCAACTTCATCCACTTCGTCTACTTCCTCCACTTCCTCCACTTACTCCACTTTCTACACTTCGTCCATTTCGTCCACTTCATCCATTTTGTCCATTTTGTCCACTTTGTCCTCATCGTCCACTTCGTCATTTTGGTCAATTCCGTCGTCTTGTTTAACTTCATCCACTTCGTCGAGTACGTCCACTTCGTCGACTTCGTCGACTTTGTGCACTTCATCCACTTCGTCACTTCATCTACTTCTTCCACTACCTCCACTTCCTCTACTTCCTCCACTTCCTACACTTCCTCCACTTCCTCCACTTCCTCCACGTCCTCCACTTCCTCCACTTCGTCCATTCCGTCCACTTCCTCCAGTTCCTCCACTTCGTCCACTTCGTCTACTTCGTCGACTCCGTCCACTTCGTGAGCTTCGTCCAATTCGTCAACTTCTTTCACTTCGTCCTCTTCGTCCTCTTCATCCACTTCGTCAACTTCCTCCACTTTTCCCATTTCGTCAAGTTCGTGCACTTCATCGTC